>NW_027362767.1:127484244-127639244 GCF_046119375.1 Phyllobates terribilis | reverse complement strand
TGGCCGGACAGTTCGGTGCACCTTCACACCTCCTTTTCTATCTATCCTTGTCCTCCTCAGGCTCCTGGGAAGGTGCACTGAACGGTCTGACCATGGCAAGGTGGCACTGAGCGCCTGTGCTTGGTCTGTCAGCACATAATGACTGTTCAAACAATGTGCAAAAATAGTTTGATGGGGATTGAAATATTTAGTTTAATCTAGAAAACCAATCTTGGCCTCTATTTTTTCAGAGTGTTCACACCAGAGCTGCGGTCAGCCGGATCAGATGATAAAGAAAATGAAGGTAACGCATGTACGTTCTGTAGGGGATACCTTGCACGCTAATCTGAAATCCATTTAAAGGGGTTGTCCACTGATTAAAAACTGCTGTAGAATGACTACAGATTAGTTGACTTTTTAGGAGCCCGGCTTCACAGCCACATAGGTAGCCCTTGGTTCCCGGGTGTGAGTCCTGTGAACTGCCCTCTTCATTACAGCGTCTACTGCTTATTAGGCTCACTGCAGCACCCCTTGTCCATTTATATACAGCCGATCTGCCTGATTTCATAGGCCGCAGCTTAAGCGTTTGATTTTGTTAGTTGCTGCTGAAACTGCTCAGCTGCCATCACTGTGTGACAGGCCCTGGCAGGACTCTAGTGAGGCTTCTTAGTGTCTGCATTGCACAGGTCATTGAGCAGCCTCCTTCCAGAATGTTATAATCCTGGGTTTTAACCCTTTATTGCATCCGTTGTAGGGAATGTCTGGTACCTTTTTTTTAATAAATTTTTGAGGAGACTTTGAGCAGCATGTCCTCAGATGACTTGCTGCTCACCTGACCGCTGCAGCCAATTACAGGTTTTAGCGAAACGGTGCCATCACCACAAAGCGGCCTGCTCGGGATCCAGGTGGGTGGCAGAAGGGTAATGTGTTTTACTTATCCAGTCCCCCGGGCAAAGTTATTTTGTTTTCCCCAGATAATCCCTTTAACAATGTGTAGGATACCAGGTGATCTCTTATGAAATGGTTTCATATTCAGACGTTTTATCCCTTTTTTTTTTTTTATAGGTTATGTTATTAGCAATTTAGGCACCAACATGTAAGTATCAGATTTTGCTGTTTTTGTGATGAGGGAAATAATCATTTACTAATTTTGTGGTGGGTAGGTAAGATCTTTGAATTCCCATCCAATAGCTTGAGTCCACCCAGCCATTATAAAAGCTCATTTGCAAAGGATGAGTCACTTGCTCAAGAAAGTAAGACCATTTATCTCATAAAAAATCAGTGATCTCCCCTGATTCTGCTGCTGTTTTCTATGTTTTGCTGTGTCGCTCCATTGCAGAGATATTCACATTTGTTGCTTTTGGAGCGTAGTATGTGTAATCTCTACTTGCATAAAACTGAGCGTTTGTTCAGAGTCTTCTCTGGGGGCGTGCGCTTTCACCTGTCCCTCCTAGACACGAACAATCACAGCTCAGAGGAGTCTTAGACTGCAAGATCAGCTACTGAGCTGTGATTGGCAGTGTCTGGGAGGAATGGTTGAAGAAGCTTGCCCCTAAAGGAGACGCTGAAGAGATGCCCAGCTGGTCTGCAGGCAGAGATTTCACATAGTGCGCTCCTTAAGAAACAAACAAGATCTCTGCAATGGAGCGACGCAGAGCAAATCTGAAAAAATGCCAGAATCGGGGGAAGCTCAAGGATTATTACTATGTATTTAATTTTTTTATTTTAATTTTTAAGAAATGTTTCAATTGCTATAATAACCATTACGACTGTCTCATCCCTGAGAAGCCCCGAAATTACATATTTGTACACTGTCAAAGAAGGTTATAAGCTATAGATTTTAGGCTAAAGTTAATGTAAATTTCTTAACTTTTCCTATCCCTAATGACTCTGTACTTTTCATTTCCCAGCTATAAAGGAGCAGCAGATAAATATGGGATTGCAGGTACACAAATCTTAAGACTTTTCTCTATAATTTACAGAATAGAATTTGAATTATTTACTAATTTTCTCTTAATTGAAAAACTATTGCAGGAATGGAGACCCTGCTTCATGGACCAATTCAGGTTCCAGGTCATAATTCAAATGTAAGTGAAGTCTGTGCTACTATGTAAAGTTAGGACTGTAAAACGATGATATAGAAAACCTAGAAACTGGCCTGTTGCACTGAATTGAAAAAGCATTGCGTCATATTAAATGGGTCTTCCCACAATGGCTTTTTCTGCGCCCAACCCCACTGCACATACAGCTTCAAGCTGCATTCAGCTTAGTGGTCAGTCCTAATAACGGCTAAAACTACATTTCCCAGTAGCACCCTGCTTTTTCTCAGTGCTGCAGGCCCCTTCATCTCGTGATTTTTGATTGAGATAGATGGGAAATTTTTTTTTTTTGGATGATGTGGCTATTGATTGTGTGTCTGGAGGATGTTTTATTAGACAGGTTTATAGGTGCATCTGCTTTTCATGAATTAGATGAGGACGGTAGGTACAGCGGTTAAAGTTATTAGACTGGGTCTATAGGTGTATCTGAGCATGTTCAACCAAATTTGTCATATCTCATAAATTATTGTGATTTATGATGAGGAAACTAGATCACATTAGTGCTTGACCCAACCCTTTATTTGACCGCTCTTTACTGCTTATTAAAACATTGGGTGTAGTACTTTGTATCCATAAGAATGAAGGTGTCATGGTGAAATGATACTCACTTGCCATGGTGCCTCCACTCTTTGACCACATCTTTAGAAGCATGCGCCAGTGGAAGCCACATCTTGACCCTGCACTAAACTGAGCTCACGAGACCGTGGGGGTATACAACAGGACCGCTAGATTAGTGTGAACTGGGCCTAATATTGAAAGGATGAAAACTTGCACATCTGGTATGGATGGTCGCTAGCATGTTTGATAGTTTTATGTATTTGTGGAAATTTAAATTTGATAGGATTTATTCTTATTCTATCTCTGATTTTATTATTTCACAGTGGAATAATGCTGAGCATGCTAAAGACAGGACGATGTTCTTCTCTTCGGACAATGATATGGATATGACAGCATGCAACACCCAAACTATTCACGGACTGACTGATGAAGGAACTAAGAAGATAGATACCAAACAGTTTCTGGCCAGCTTAAAATCCCAAAACAGCAGAGACGTGGTCAAAAACCAAGACTTTTCGTTGTCCACTGGCGGCAAAAAACATTTAGACTCTAAAGGAGATTCTTCCATGGAGAACAAAATTAAATTTAGTGACTTCTTAGCAAGTTTGGGAGGAGAGAAATCGACTTATGATGACAACCAGACAGTGCTGTTCACCTCTGACCAGCAAGACATGGAAATGACTCGGTTGCATACCGTTTCCATTGACAGCAACGTTTTGAGCGAAGTCTCAAGAAGGCAGAACACAAGTATTCTTAAGGAGCAATTTTGCAAATTTAACAAACAAAGTGGAAACCATCTGCAGAACAATACTAATCCTATGTCTGATGAAAATTACCAGAATGTACTGGATATCACCAGGTCATATTCGTCAGCGATTGGAAACAAAATCTTGGAAGGGGCGAAGGCTACAAATGCTGCTACGGAGTTTCAAAATACAAAAAGAAAACCCTTTCTTGACCTGACTACTAATGCCATGACATCTGGGATATGCTTTCAAGATGATGACATGGACTTAACAAAGTCCAACTCTGGTTTCTACTCTGAGGAGGCTGGCAGGGCACCTTGTATGACCTTGCAAAATAAGACCCTTTTATTCCAACACGATCAGGATGATATGGACATGACCTATTCGCATACAATCGCTGTTAAAAATACATTTTTGCATGGTAATTCCCAAATTAGGAGATCTGTTCCGTACGTGCCAACCACATTAAAGTGCTCTGCCGCTGATGAAACCGTTTTTGACGACCACACGGAGTTTACAAAGAGTCATACTATGATTACCAATGAGCTAAATCAACTTGCATTACATAATCAATCCATTAATTTGCAGAACATCAGTCCTGCTACTTCCTCAGATAACATGGGTACGGAATTAAAAATGTGTCGCGAGGCGGACACAGATCGTAAGGTGTTAAAGCAACAGCTTCATAATGAGACTGTCCATCAGGAAGGTGAGATGGAAATGACAAACGTCAATGCAGGTCTGCTTCTCGCTAATGGAAAATCGCAGCCTTGGAGCAAAGGAAATCCAGGTTTTGAAGCTTTACAGGAAAAGACTATATATCTATGCGACCAAGACGACATGGATATGACCAGACCACATACGGTAGCTTTCGAAAAGGCGATTGCTGAGGTCAGTAATAGATTGTCAGAAAGAAACACCATATTGGGCACTGCCTCAGTAAGTAAAAGTAATCTTGGGGACGTGAAATGCACTTCTAAGCCTCATTCATTCTTTGATGTCGAGGAGAAGAACTATACCAATCGGACCTTGTATGATCAAGATATGGACATTACCATGTCAAATACGTTAATTCTCGACAGTCAGAAGCCTGGAAATGATGTGCTACTTCCCGGTCCAAAATATAAAATTCTGTCTTCAATGGGTAACAAATCAGAAAACAGAGATGATGACCTATTTAACATTCAAAGTAGAAACCAACTGGAGAATAGTCCTGTGTCTGGTGAATCGCAGGATAAGACATTATTTGTATATGGCCACAATGATACGGATGTCGCCAAGTCACATAAGACTGCGATCGAAAGCAAACTATTGGAAGGCGTGAAGGCGAAAAATGTTACTACGGAGTTTCCGAACACGAAGAGCGAATCCGTTCTTGACTTAACGACTAATGCCCCTGATCTGGCAGACGACCTTACATGTAGGATATCCTTTCAGGGTGAAGACATGGACATTACAAAGTCCAATACGGAGTTTATTAATCAAATACTACATAATAAAAGTGCTGACGTTTCAAACAGGCTTTCAAAGAGGAAAAGCGTTTCTTCTCGTCCAAAGTCGTTAATTCCTGATGATGGACCAACACTTCCAGTTTGCAATATGGATGAGACCAATGCGAATGTTGATTTTACTGTGAGTCTGGAAAATAAGACATCCATTTATAAAACTGTATGCAATCAAGGTGATATGGAAATGGCAAGATCTCCTCCTACGGTGACAATCGAAAGCAAATTATTGGATGGTGCGAAGGCTAAAAGTGTTACTGCAGAATTTCTTGATGCTACGAAAAAATCTGTTCTTGACCGAACGACTAATGCCGTTGATATGGCAGAAGATCTTACATCTGGGATATCCTTTCAAGGTGAAGACGAGGACATTACAAAGTCTAACGCTGCGGATATCTATCAAATATCAGAAAAGCTACACGGTAAAGGCTTTCACATTTCCGACGTTCTTTTAAAAAGGAAAAGCCTTTCTTGCGCAAAGTCGTTAGTTTCCAGCGATGAAACAATACTTCTAGTTTGCAACATGGAAGAGACCAATGCAAACGTTGAGGTTACGGAGAATCTCGTAAGCAAGTCTTCTGTTGATAAAACTGTATGTAACAAAGATGATATGGAAATGACAAGATGTCTTATATTGGATGGAGAGACGGCTAAAAATGTTACTACAGTATTTCGGAGTACAAAGAGAAAATCTGTTCTTGATCGAATGGGCAAAGCAGTTGATATGGCAGACGACCTTACTTCGGGGATATGCTTTCAGGGTGAAGACATGGACATTACCAAGTCCAACACTGAGGTTATTGATAAAATGTCATATCTGCATAATCAAAATGCTTCCGTTTCACTCCGTTTTTCGAATCGGAAAAGTGTTTCTTCTCGTCCAAGGTCTTTAGTTCCCGGTGATGACACAATACTTCAAGTTTGCAATATGGAGGAGACCCATGCAAATGTTTATCTTCCTGAGGGGCTGGAAAATAATGCTTCCTTTAATAAAACTTTATATAATGAAGGTGATATGGAAATGACGACAAGCTCTCATACTGTGGCAATTGAAAATTTTTGTGAGGCCTCATATATTGCCTGTCCTTCGAAGACCCGTTCTCGAGTTTCTCTAGCCATGGCTTCTTGTGGCCAAGCCACTACATGTGACAAAATGGCTACAGCTAGACCTCAAGCTGCGTCAAATGATGAAAGTTTGCCTCTTTTAGTTTCTAAATCTACTTCATATAAAGATTTACGCATGTCTATAGGAACAAATGATGCAACAATGAACATCTCAATAAGAGAGTTATCAAAGTTGCAAGGAAACCATGTTTTGGCAGAAAGGAATAAGATCTTGCCTCCTGACGGCGATGAAACAATGCTTCCAAGTGAATCGAATATGAATATCACTGAAGCATTCTCCGCTACTGTAGAAGCCAACTTATTGGACCATAATCCCCATATTACCAGCTCTAGCATAGGCGTAATTAAGGGTGATGGTGGAGAATTAATGGAAATGGAGTCAACAGAGAGGCTAGAGAATTGTCGTAGGAAAAGTTACGCAAGGTCTCTTTCGTTGTCTGTAAGATCGGGAATCTTCTTGGAGGGTTTGGATAATGGTGAGCTCCCGCAAGTGCACACAAGTCCACTGAGAGATGTGTCTTTGAAGGCTGGTCCTAGTAATGCTGAATCAGATTTGATATTCGATAAATCCAATAATATTACTGTGGGTTTTATTGACCATCAAAATAGGCATATATCCTTGAGAAATAGCATCTCGGCCAATGTGGATTCCAAACTAACTCCCAATTCAGGCATTGGTGTAGATTGCAAGATGGAAAATTTGGAGGAAAATGGCGTTTTAGACGATAAATCCGTTTCTGACGAAGTGAAAAGTCAATTGATAAGAGCTAAAATTGAGAGTCTAAATGCAAGCAATGCACAGGTTAATGACTCCTTAATACGTGAATCCAACCTGATCACCTCGGAATTTAAAGATGTCACACCTGAACAACCAAAAGCTTGTGTCCCTCAAGAAGAAACTCTTCAGAAAGATCCAGAAGTTGCACTAGAACTGCAATTGAAAAAAGCCAAATTAAAGGGGAAAAGGGTGTCTTTCTGCTTTCCAGAGATGACTAAAGATGAAATGTTGGAAGAAGTCCTTAAACCTGCGTCGCAACAAGAAAAACGTGATGATGTAGAGCACCAGGACAGGACTGTCCATGCTACAGAAGAAATCAAAGACTTTGGATTAGTCAACAAAGCTTCAGTTGTTGGCTTGACACCCGAGACTGAAAACTTGGAGGATATAACTCTTCACAAAGAACGTGATCTATCAAATATCAATGTTCTTACAGACGGCATCTCCTCTGAACTTAAAGGGTTTCTAAACCCAACTAAATTATCGGAAGAGAGTAGAAATAAGCGCAGAAGCGTTGCCAATGTCCTGTTATCGATAAAGAGTTTGACGCAGAAGCCAAAACTTTTACCCCACACTGCACCTGTCTCGAGCCTTATCAATCAGCTGCCAGCCACATCCCAAATTTTATGTCCTTCAAGTTCCGTTACAGAACAAGTCTCGGTAAGTTCAGGGTCGCCAAACCAAGAAACAGTTCAAGAAAAGGAACCTACTGAGAGAACGAAAACCATATTGATGAAATACTGCTTACCAAGCAGGCGATCAGACAAAATGTTCCAGCCCAAATTACCCAATAAAAGGGCGTCCAGCACCAGTAAACTTGACATGGTTGCGTCTTCTGTTTCTGAAGCTCAACCCAAAAATGATCAAAGCGCTAAAGTACTTCTCAAGACTTTACACGATATTGATTACGGGCAGTGTATAGGTGAAGAGATGCTTCCTGATGATCAAGAGGTCAATGGCGTATTTGACTATGAGGTGCCTGAAGGTGCCTGGGAAGAGTTGTGCAAGAAAGAGGCTCTTCAGCAGAACGTGAACGTGTCGACTTCTCAACCCAGAGACTCTATGAATGGTCAGAAGAGAGTGTGGAATACCGAGAGGGATTCTGAGAGTCAGAGAGAGAAGAGGGGCAGGTTGAATGAAGATGATGGCCAGGTGTGTCTTGTACTTAATTTCCTGATTTCTCTCGCCTTTGTCAAAAGGGAATCTGTCACTAGGTTTTTGCTACCCCTAGTGAGTGCAGCATTATGTAGAGGCAGAGATCCAAATTCCAGTGGTGTCTCAAGTTGGGGTGCTGTAGTTTTGAATATAAAAAAACTTTTCACTGCAAATCCAGCAGTTTTGTGAATGCTGAGCTCAGGATTACCCCACCAACATCACTGATTGGCAGCTTTCTGCCTATGCAAAGTGTACAAAGCTGCTAAATGGCAGAAGGTTTATCACTCCTCTAGTGGTGGTCTGCTGATTTAAAAGTGGTTTTTATCAAAGCTACACAAAGCAGGCCCAGTAAATGACCCATCGCTGGAATTGGGGTCTCTACATCATGCTGCTATCAGATTAAATGGCAAAACCCTTGTGACAGGTTCCCTTTTAATTGTATAGTACTTAAAGTTTGTTTCCAGCATATCTATAGGATATGCCATAAGTATCTGATTAGCTGCAGGTACCTGAGCTCCCGTAAATGTTCAGAAGACCCAGTCTGCACGGCCATGTCTCGTGGTCGGGGCCCTAATCTCGATTTGATGCGGATCAGGCTAGAATACCATACCGCTTTAAATTAAAATATAGGTTTACTATTTGTTTTTGTCATCACGTAGTTGTTGCATGGTGTTGTCCGCTTTGGACAATCTTTTCGGGAACATTCCTTGACTTACGAGGAGATCTGTGATCTCTGGGGAAGGCTGGCAATAAGTGATCAGTTTCCCTGCAGGGTAAAACCAAGCATTAGTGTCCATTGTGAAGAATAGCTTGTCTGTAGTGCAGGATGGATCATCCACAGTAGGAGACCCATAACCATCTCTAATTTGGCCAGGAGTTGAGGGTTCTGAACAGATGGAAGAATTCCTAAAAACCTATAGGGGGCCAGTCATGTCTGCAGATGGGTGCAGCAACCATCTGCCGTAAAAGCCAGCAATGAGGTCAACAAAACGAATGAGGTGAGAACTTATTGATGAGTGGTGATACAACCGCTGGGCCCTGCGCAGATCAGTAGACGTGGGAACTCTTATCCACATTATAGTGGAGCTTTTACTAACTCATAGAGAATGAATGGAGCTGCGGATTTGCCACTGTATTCTGTAATGGGACTACAGTTCCCTGTACTGCCGGTCGGTGCAGGTCCCCATGGATCCATAAGATATTGATGTGACTAGCTGATGACTTGTGTTCACTTTAAAACTGGATGATGGATGTTTTGCATTCAGGAGAATTCATGCATCCACAAAAAAAGCCTTTAGAGAAGGGAAATGTTTTGTTCTTTGTAGTAATTGTGACCTTTTAATCACTTATTTTTGTCTTCTTATCTGATAATTCATTATTTTTTCTAGACCTCAACGGCTTTTAAAAGTTCTGACAAATCGTACGTAAGTGATTCCTCCACTCCTCAAGCAAGTAAGGGCATCGAGCGGACGTGTAACAGCAGCAGCTCTCAGGATTCCAGGGGAGATGGCATGTCGGTGGAGCTGAGCAGTAAGTGGTTTTCCGGTGGCTATTACTTGGGAGAGTAGGGTATGTATCCCAAGTAATGCTTCCAGGTAGTGTACTAATATTACACTTTCTTCTGTCACTTGGAGCCACCAGCAGATCTTGAGTTGTTGTTCGTCTAGTGGTAGGACTTTGCGGGTCTTGTCACAACAATGATGCCTGTTTTGCATGTGGCCTCATGCAAATTAGCCTGGAAGTGCATTGTGGGTGTGTCAGTACAGCTTACCATCACATTAATGTACACTTCCAAGTCTAGTTTCACAATATCCTACAGTGGGGTTCTTTACTGTAAAAGCAGTGCAACTATGTAGGTCTTGTAGAGTAAGATGGATGATTGAATGCTTTTCGTGAAGGCTCTCGTACCAGTTAAGGCACAAACTTTTAGATGACTTGCAGGTTTGTTTTTCCCCCCGCTCTGGATCACCACTGTAGGATTGGAGTTTAGACTTGGACCTTTGTGAATATTATCTATTGTTCAGAATTAAATATAATGTTTTCTTATGTTGTAGGTCAACACTGCAGCCAGATGGACTCTCAGTTACCATGGACTAGTAGATGTGAGCAGAGTCTCTGGCAGGTATCAGCCTTTTGCTTTTTTATCCTTGCCCACTAGTCTTTTTTTAGGTGTTTTTGCTACCTGGAAAAGTCGCAAACTTGGTCAAGGGGAGTAGAGTTTAGGGGCAGGACATGGCAAATCCATCAAAGCTCTAGCGACTTTGGTGGAGTGATTTACTCCAGTCCCTGAGTGGAGTCATATTTTTGGCAGAGGCGCACAACAATTAAAAGATAATTCACTAGGAAGCACCTGTTTAATGAACTTGACACATCTTACTCCAGTGGTGCAAAGCACCAGATTTTAGTTTGAAGACTGCAGATTTGTGAATCCTCTCAGGGTGCGCTGTCAGGATTCTCCAGTGAGCAGGCGGTCGTTTGACCACAATCATGCAATTTGCATCCTCCGTCACATTCTGACTAGACTTGTCTGGCCTCTCTTAATTTGCTTGTAATGCAGGAGGCTTCTCATGTCTATTGCATACTTGCAGTTTCTCTCCCGCCCGCTCACGGCACTGGAGAATCCTGACAGTTTGCGCACTATGAGCTGTGAGGACTCTCAAGTCTGCAGTCATAGTGACCAGAAACCTAAATCCCAAGCCTGGACAACCCTCATTAAAGAAACGCCCATAATCTTTTCTCAAGCTTGACCCCTATGTTTTAATTTTTCTGTTTTTATTCTCTGAAAAAAGAAATGTTAATATTCTCATCACCTATGACGGCACCACAACGAGAGAGGGGATCTGCCCTTCCAGGACAGGAAACCTACAGAATAAAAGGGCGGCGCGCCTCCACCACCTCAGTTGGTTTCCTGTCCTTCAGGGGGAACCTTGTTAAAACAGCGGCAGAAGAAAGAAAGAGAAGATTATTCCTGGGCCGGTCGGTTTCCAACATGGCAGAGTCTCTGCTGCGGCCGGCTCCAGGGACCTGGAAGCACCATGGTGGGTCCAAGGGGGCCTGTTCCAAAGGATGGCCGCAAGTAGCAGCCGCACCATTACCTTATGGTGGCCTGGCAGCCTCGCATCCCGGTGGCGCATGACGCTATCCAGGAAATCGCGCCCTAAGATGCACACCGGTGAAAAAAGAAGTAGCTGAGACCCGTGTCTTCTAACATGTTTCCAGCTACTGTTTTGTACCAGCCTGCGGACCTTATGACAAGCGTACCGGAGGGTCCTTGGTGGGAGAACCTTAGACAGGCTTACCTGTGGAAGATCCCGATACAACTGAGCAGCGCCCCTGCCTGGGGTCGGCAGCTCCAGCTCTGCACATCAATGGGAGCACCTGTTGAGCTGCGCCCTGCCTGGGGTCAGCTGCTCCAGCTTTGATCGGCGCACTATTGGAGGCGCCCCTGCCTGGGATTGACCACCCCAGTATTGGTCAGGCATGGCCGGATGGAGAGGAACAGACCTGTGACTTGGTCCAGCCTCCGAATCCGTACAGCTGGTGGTGAGTGATCTTTGTGAATGTTTACCTTGTTTATGGGGCCCTTTCCTTGTTATGGTTACTAGGAAAGGCTGAAGGAAGTTAGCGCAAAACTCAAAAATAGGTGTGTGTGCGCTCTGTTGTAAGACATAATCTGGTTCCGTGCTTTAAATTTGGCTTCAGGATGGAAGCTGGACCTTAGACCTCTAGGCTAAAGTTAGCCACATGTCTGGGCCTCATGATTGTCCTTCAGAATTTACCACAAAAATGAGCCTCAATCTGCTTAGTAAATGTTAAAGTAACACTCAGAGGTTTTTACTGTTGCCCTCCAGTCTGTTTACTCCATCCATAGGACGGCACATGGTCTCTGTGAAGGTCTGCTGTCCAGCTGTGTCTCATCAGTTGGTTCATTCGGGTGGGGCTAGTCTGACAATTGAAATTTACCACCCAAAAGAAAGGTTTATCCTTCATTCAGATGTATTACTCTTTTAAATAAAAATCTGAGCGCAGTGCCTCACAACGCCTCATGGCACATCTTAGCGCTTCATAGCACATCATAGTGCCTCATGGCACATCATGGTATAGTGCCTCATAGCATAACGCTTTATAGCACATCATAGTGCCTCATAGCATAACGCTTTATAGCACATCATAGTGCCTCATGGTATAGCGCCTGTTAGTACCTCATAGTGCTTCACAGTGCCTCATGGGGCCTCAGTGTCTCTCGGTGCTTCAGGGTGCCCCTGTGCCTTGTAGTGCTTTATAGGGTGTCTGTGCCTTGTAGCGCCCCTGTGCTTCATAGTCCCTCTTTGTAAAGGTACTGATTCCACAACTAAGTTTATTTCTGACAAAACCAAGTTCAGCAACTGTAAACTGTTCATGGCAAGCTTACCGAATTCAGGGGGAAAAATATCCTAGCCTCTATTTTGAGACAGAGGGTAGCAGTATTCCTGGCTGGTGCTCAGCTGGCTCGGTAGAATGCCGGTTGGAGGCAGGTGACAATAAGAGCGCTTCCTTAGTTTTGCAGGTTAATAATAAACCTTGTAGGTTTTTCACTCTTAAAGGTAGGAGGCATCATGTAGTGCTCATACAGCCATTGTGGGTTTGGGCCAATCAAGCGCAGTTTTATTGCTTTTTACAGGTTGCACAGAAGTCGTAAACATTAATATTTCTGGTCTTGTCCAAGCTCTGACTAAATAGGACAGACCCTGACTACTCATATTGCTCAGCTAACCCAGCTTGATCAAACAAAACAATATTTATCCAGGGCAACCACTGATACTTGTGGAGTCTGGCCTGCGTCTCTGATTAGCTCCAAGACACATACAGTCTGCTCTGCTCTCCAGCAGTCTAAGGTGAATTCCTAGCCTGCTCTAGTGCTTAGCTCTCCAGGGGCCCTAATCAAGACCTGTAAAGCTATTATTTAACCCAGGCCTACCTGGGTTTGCTACAACCTGAAGGGGCTGTAGAGATTCCTGAGAGTTAGATAATTGGAAATGGACTCTATAAGACCTGCTATATAGTAGTATAGGCATTTAAGGAGGTTCCAATTCACATGAAACATCAAATTTCCTGAGAATAGTTCTTGGCATAAAATGAGGATTTAGGCTTTCAGTTTGTCTTTCCATTCAGATGTTAATAAGCCTTAAGGCTTTATGGAGATTTTTAGTAGTTAGGACAACTCTCATATCGAAGGAAGAGGCATTGACAATAGTTTACCTCAACTATTTTGGGCAGATCCATCGAGCGCTGCAGAACTCACTGGGCAGTGAGAAAGCGTTGTGGTCTCCTAAGGTAGAATAAGGAGTCCTGCCATATGTCAAAATTAATAAGCAGTCTGGCCACAACTCTGAACAAGGCAATTGCTGTTAATAAGTAATCTCCTACATTCCAGTAGTAGCATGGTCACGGGTACACACCCGGGGGCTGCCTCTAAAGACCGGGTTCCTCTAACCTGAAGAAGCTTTAGGCAGTATATAAGAAAGCTCCATTCATCTATACAGGGTCACCATGTAAAGGTCTTGTCATACAACAAAGTAGCTTTATCCTACATAAACCATTATGGAGGAACTCTGCCAAGATCCCTAATGACACTTATGTCTAATCAGTTCAGATGGCGAAGTCTCACCTTTTATCATTAACAGCACCTCATATAAAGAGGAAGAGAATTATAAGTGGACCTCTTTAGCTGTGGACTACTGGAACAGTGTCCAACCTGCATTGAATAAGCAAGGAACGTGGAAGTGAGTTTTGGATCTAGGCCCATGTTCAGTCCAAAGATGGCACCCTGGGATCTGAATCCAGTGCTTACAGCTAACGAGCCTTCGCTTGAACCCATGGATTCAGGGTCTTCACAATAAAGACTATTATCCCGGTGGCCCTGACTTCAGCATGGTAAGTTAGTGACATTCAAGCTTGGTCGGTTAATCCTCTGTTTATACAGATCCTAGACCAGGGGTCTCGCACTCGGCTGGGTATATGGGCCTCGCACAGAAATAAATTTAATTTGGGGGGCCGCATTCTTTGCAGGACAAAGTGACATTTTTAGTGATACCATTTTTTTTTCTATACACCTTTTGAACATTTTTGCTGTTTTATTTTTTATAGCTTGGGTCGTTATGGATGTGGCGATAATAAAACATGCACTTTTCTTGTTTACTTTAGTTTAGATATAAAGCAGCATTTTTAGTGGCAAAATTTTTTTTTCATGCTTTATTTTGAAGTTTTTGTGCCAAAATCTTGTAGTAATGTGCCCCACCCTGGCCTGCATCTTGTAATGTCCCCCATCTTTGTCCCCATCTTGTCGTAATGTCACATACCGGTCCCCATATTGTAGATATGTCCTCATCTTGTAGTAATGCCCCATCCTGGTCCCCATCTTGTTGTAATGTCCCCATGTTTTAGGCCTGTCCCTTGTGCCGTTCTACACATACAAGAGAAAAAAAAAGATTCTTCCTCACCTGTCCTCCGTTCCCTCGGCGTCCTTTCTGCACCTGTGGCCCGCAGACACCATAGACCCCGATCGCGGCCCAGTCCAGGAGCTGCGCTTCGGTTCTGTCTATTGCCGCGCAGAGACCGGCTCTCTGCACAGCAATACCAGTGTCAGCAGCCGGCCTATCAGAGGCCAGCAGTTGACCTCTGCGCATGGCAATGACGTCATACACTGCTGCGCTGGGACGCAGATGTCTGCTGGCCTCTGATAGGCCGGCGGCTGCCACTGGTATTGCTGTGCAGAGAGCCGGTCTCTGCGCGGCAATACACTGAACTGAAGCGCAGCTCCTGGACCGGGCCGCGATCGGGGTCTATGCCGCATGAAGTAGCCTGAAGGGCCACCCGCGGGCCGCGTGTTTGAGACCCCTGTCCTTGAAGATGGGTCGGTTCTGGAGCTACCCTATTTTCACAAGATGGCTTCCAATTTCCATAGAAGTCAGGAAATTGTGCACCCTACTTTCTGTGATAATCTGGGGAATCCATGGCAGAACAATAAGAAAGTGGATGTCCCCATCAAGCATTTAGTAAGGTGAAGACTGAATTGCAACCTTGCACCTTCTATAGACACTATATGCTTGATCTGGGATCTTCTGCTGTCCTTTCCTTTAGAAAAACTGTTCTACAGGCTGTGGTCCCACCCTAACTTTAACGTTTTTTTCTCTGTAAATCTCTTGTTGTGGTGCTGTCATGGGTGATAGGATAACAATAAATTACTTAGCGGTAATGTGATTTTCCTGAGCCCATGACAGCACCCTTATATTCCCTCCCATCACTGGTAGAAGTTGATCACTTCATTTCCTTCATGGTGTTTGATTCACATGGTGTGTAGAAGGAAAAATCATGGGATATATAACGATTAAGTAGTGTCCTCTCATGCTCTGTAAACCACTGAGGAGGTGGAGAGGCGCCGCCCTTTTATTCTGTAGGTTTCCTGTCCTGGAAGGGCGGATCCCTTCTCTCGTTGTGGTGCTGTCATGGGCTCAGGAAAATCTCATTACCGGTAAGTAATTTAGTGTATTTTGAGTATAGATTGTGTTAAAGGGATTGTCCACAACTAGCACACATGCCCTATCCTTAGAATAGGTGATCAATATCGGATCAGTGCCGGTCTCATGTTCCGCAGCCACGAGGAGTACAATGTATAGAGCCGAATCTGCACCGTGTAGTGGCCGGTCACGGGTACTGCAGGCCCTGTTGAAGTGAATGGTCTGAACTATGCTAAGGGCACGCCATCGATATGTCCATGCATAGACTTTCTTGTGCACATTGGACTGCGCTGCATTCATGGAATATATGAAAAGTCTAATTTTCTTACCGTCATTTTATAATGTTGTCTTTTTTTTTTTTTTTTCTTATTTTCTAAGAATTTTCACAATGGCACCGTTACAGTCCAGGAGTTCTTTGTGCTGCTAGGAATCCGTATTCTTATCCAGAAGCCACGGTACAGTGAACTTCCATCCAAGGTGGGTTGTCTTTTGCTCCCGCACTCGGTCATGTAGGAAAGGTGTGTGTGTGTGTGTGTGTGTGTGTGTGTGTGTGTGTGTGTGTGTGTGTGTGTATATATTATAATATAATTATATTATATTTATTTTAGATTTTTTTTTTTTTTATATTATAATATATATTTATATTATGTTTATTAGATTATTTTTTGCATAGATAAAACTTGCATAATTTTTTTTGTTTTTTTTCTCTATTTGGTTTTTATCAACAAATTTCAAGATTTTAGGCTGTTTTTCTTTGGATACGCCCTAAAGCTCTGTGATAAAGGCTGCATATCCCCTTTAAACATGTCCCTTTAAGCCCAGCATAATATAAGAAGCAGTCCTCAGTCCTTAATGTGCGGTGGGTGCACAGTAGCCGGGGGCATCTTACCCATGGTTGACAGCTACCGATGTATCTGACTTGCACCCCACGGCCATCAGGCGCTGGTGATGGGGCCGGGGAGCGTTCTCCCTAATTACACTGCTCTTATAGCTGAGCCGGCTATATTGTGTTTTTTCTTAATGGGACAGAATTTAGATGTAAAATGCCGCTCTGAGATTGACCGTTTTTGTCTACAGCATGGTGTGACTGCAGAGCTGACGGCATCGGAGGTCCTGCTGGAGCAGTACGTGTACCAGCCCAAGCTCCAGGTGTATGATGAGGAGTGTCACACCTTCTTCCAAGCAATAGAGGAGTAAGTGTTCTTACATGTTTGGATTGTTGTAGTTCCCACACTGGGCACCTCTGCTGGATAGGTGACCATTGGGGTGAAATACACCTTTTGAGGGGTGTATCATTGGTTTTCAGGAGCACACATCTCCCCAGCCCCTTCCCTTTTGGCAGGGGGCGATGTGCTCCTGGTGATGGTTTAGACCATTGAGCACCAATGACTTAAACCGTGGGCCCTCTGAAGAGGCAGTTTTGCCTTAGAAGCATCAAGGGTGTGCAAGGGGCCCTGAAGCTTCAAAGCAGCGAGATTAACCCTACAAAGCACCACTGGGTATGCAAGTTCCCTGCCCCTAGTAATACTCTTACCAGCTGCCGTCTTCAGGTCTTCTCTGTGCCGCTCCGGTCTCGCTCCGCCATGTTGTGACCGCAGCTTCTGATTGACCGGAAGTCAGCTGGAACAGTCACAAGATGTCAATGCAAGTCTATAAGCCAGAACAAGGCTCTTGTAGACTTGCATTGAAACGTGATCTCCAGCTCGCTCCAACACACACTGGAGCTGCCGACAGGTCACAACCTGCAGAAGACGACCGGAGCGGCACTGATGGCGGATGAAGACTGAGGCAGGTAAGTATGAAACTAGGTGCAGGGAATGCAGCAGTGACACCGCTCCAGCGTGGAGAGGTGCAGTAAGTATTCAGAGGTCGCAGTCGGGAGCACTCGTCCATTGTGTTTTCTTGCCCCAGGCTGAAGGTGTCCACGGAGCGGCAGCACAAGCCCTTGGTGGAGGTGAATAGTCTGCTCTGGGAGGCCCTGAGGATGTGCTCGGAGAACGAGGTAAGGGGAAGAATGCCCAGGGGAGGGTTTATTTAATTTGGGTTTATCGTCCATGTTTTGCTCTTTTTCTGTGGTTCCAGCTGATGTGCTTTGGAGCAACCCTAAAAAATATGAAGTCTTTATACTCCAAGAAAAGCAAACTGCTAGCCCATAAAGCCAAGGTGTCTACGTACAGTAAGCTGCTCCGCACGGCTCAGGTAGTCCTCTCCTTCCACATCCCTCTCGTGTGTTTTGTAGCCCATCGGGAACTCTCGTTCAGTAAACCGGGCCTTGTATTTCTATCAAACAGATGCAAAAGGAGCAACTGCAAGCGAGACTCGGTGCGGCTGACCAGCTCCTGGGAGAGCTCGCTGACTGCATCTCCAGCCTACACACAGGTAGGCTACAGTTTTACTTGTATCATAACTGGGATTTTTTCCATTTGTAGGAGATATAACCTTTAATGACTAACGTAATTCCCATGACAATAGAGCTGTAGGAGGGCTGAACATAAGTGCAGCCACCTCCTGCTGCCTGCGAGCCGCTCGTGCACTCGCTAGCCTTCCCAGGTAGTCGTGGCTTTTGGACTAATGGGGGAAAAGCAATACTTTAAGTATTCTTGAAGTCCTAATGGACTAGTGGTGGGGGTGAGATTACTGCTGTTCTTCTGGAAGGATGTTGGTTGTCATGCAGGTTGGAGACCTCACCAGTAATGGCCACTAAGGTGTCACTGATTTTTTTTTTTTTTTTTTTTTTCTTGTAAGATCCCGTAAGACTGGATGGAGAATGTAGGACTGACAACCAGCCGGCTGAAGTCCGAGGTTGTGTACAGGCAGGTGAGTACACGTCCTGTTCAGGAGAAGGTGTAGGGACCCCGGCGTTCGGCCAACAGTCATCAACCGTCTTCCCCATACACAGGGCGCTTGCTCTGCCGAGCGCTCCACTGTTCTGAGAAAGCCACTGCCAGACCCTGGTGGCGGTAGCTTCTCACCAGTACCAGATCCTTATCTCCTCTGACATCAGTAGATCCTGCCGATGTTGGTCCAATGTGTATGAGGCCTTAAGTGCTGGTCATTGGGTCTTCTTTCTCTGTGATCATGGTGTACCATATTTTGTATTCTGAAAGTGTAATTTATCCTGCCCAAATTCTTACTGTGACTTTTTGACTAAAACAGAGATTGACGGCTTAAAGTCCCAGCACAGAAGATCCATCCGGTAAGTTTCTTTTGTACGCCCTTAACTATTATACGTTTTATCATCTACATATGTTATTAAAGGGAATCTGTCAGCAGGTTTTGTTATGTAATCCAAGAGCAGTATAATGTAGGGGCAGAGAGCCTGATTCCAGGGATGTGTCACTGGGCTGCTTGGTGCAGCTTTAATACAATCCCTGTTTTCTCTGCTGTAAATCTAGCAGAGCTCATAATGCTGAGCTCTGTTACCCCACCCCCACACCAGTGATTGGCTGCTTCCTGTGTACACTGCATCCAGTAAGCTGCCAATTAGTGGTGGGGGCGGGGTAACGCAGATTAGTTGGACTGCCTGGCGTGTGACTCCTAGTCCTGCAGTGATAATCTCCTGCTGATAAAACACTGATTGTAGTGAAACTACAACACACAGCCTAATAAGCGACACGTTCCTGGAATCAGGCGCTCGTGCTTTATATTATGCTACTCTCAAATTAAATATAAAAAACCTGCTGACAGATTCCCTTTAAAGTGCTTATCTACATGGCTGCCATCCTCAACTACACTTTTGATTTTTTTAGGCCACAAAACATTGAGTATCCCTTGTCCCCTCCAGGGGGGCTGCAGAGGGGATTGCACACATTGCATTGTATAGGAATGAAGATGCCGATACTATGTCATTCCAAATTACCCCTGGCACAGCAGTCCTCCCCCATAAAAGAATCCACAAGGCGACGTATACTATGAAACCTGGGACATGTAATCCATCATTTTGCTTTTTGTAGGGAGAACGTAGAGCTAGAAGAAAGGAAACAAAAGCTCTTGGCACGGCTTGGGTCCCTGCAAGAAGAGGCGCGAGTTATTGGCGAACGATTACAGGAACCCAGGTAGGTTTGTCGACTTCTCCAGGTATACACAGTAGACCTCAAAGTATAGCGACCAACCAAAACTGCCATTTCCAACACTTGGCTTTGGGAATGGAAGCTTATTGCCACAGGTCTGGCTCCCAGCCCCTGGCAAACAGCTGATTTTGGCCCGGCTAGACAGTATAAAATTACATGGTGGCCGTTCACATCAATGGAGGTGGTCTCAAAATTTATGAAATCTATCTACTACATATGAACAGTCACTCACTTGTTCCTCCTTATTGTAGACTAAAGGGGAAAAAATAGACCAAAATAAGTTTTGCACCCCGACTGTCATCCTGCTGCGCACACACGCTGCACACATGCTATAGGGCGAGCTGTCAGTCATGGATCGGTGAGCACCGTGCACTTGCTGTTCACCTCCATGACACCACCCCAATGGCTGGAAGTGAGTGGCTGCACGGAGAATATAACTTTTCTCCCTGCAGCCTATCTAGCAAATCTATGTAAAGCAGGATATAACTACACAGCCCAATTTAGTTAGAAATCATCTAGAGAAAAATATCTATATATAATCTCTCATCTCCTCCAATAGACTGGATAAATGGTAACCTAGATGCACAGAAAAAAAAATATTAAAAAAATATACTGTATACACAATTGCCAAACTGATGGGTGGCTTAAGAGATCAATCCATGTGGACTTGAAGGTATTGCATGTTTCGCCATATTGTGGCTTCCTCAGGGGTTGTGTCCGTAGCTTACCTAATGACATGAGAAAAAGAGAATTATCTACTTGTATTCATTTGTTTGCATTTTTGGTAGATGCTAATTACGCAGGGCTGGGAGGTTTCGCCTAAATGTATACTTGTTAATCTTGACCCATACATATTTCCCTGCCATTTTCATTTCAGTTTTACTGAATGGGAACTGGTTAAGTGGACAGAAACAGAAGCGGCATTTAATTTCCTGTACGATTCTCTGGAACTTTCCGTCTCGTTCGGAGATCCTATCGGTAGGTGGCGATTCACTCTCGCACAATGTGGGAACGGCTCTACCACCACATCAGATAGTGACTTGTGGTGATGGAGATCGGTTACATTCATTCTTTTAGTGTCTTTACTACACAGAGAAGAGAAATTTATCATAGAAATAATGGTTCGTTTTATCCCATTCTGGTCACAAGCAGAATATTTCCCCTTCTCCCACCCGCCAAGCCTATTGAGAGCGCCTACACATGGTGCAGAGTATCTAGAGCAGAGCTCCTTGCCGTCGTGTCCTGGGCATGTATTCGGTTATATGGCCGCTCTCCGGTCTTTATTATCTTGTGTTCCTATTCAGATGGTGAGCGCTTTAATAACCAGCCATGCAGAAGGATTTCCCATGTGACCGTGGCGTCTCAGCTGGATGGTGAGTCTGACCTTTCCTTGGATTTTGACTGTCATTGTGGAAATGGTCCACAGCAGGGACATTAAGAATAAAGGAAGGTTTCCGAGGCTGAGTGGTGAAACGCGAGGGATGGCTTCAGGACAAAGTGCTCAGCAGCTGGACCCTGTATGCAAACTCCACACGGCACTGAATAATGAAGCCATCAGCAGCCTCGTGGCTGGGGACCCTTTTTTTTTTTTCGTGGCTGGGGACCCTTTTTTTTTTTTCGTGGCTGGGGACCCTTTTTTTTTTTTCGTGGCTGGGGACCCTTTTTTTTTTTTTCGTGGCTGGGGACCCTTTTTTTTTCTCGTGGCTGGGGACCCTTTTTTTTTTTTCGTGGCTGGGGACCCTTTTTTTTTTCCGTGGCTGGGGACCCTTTTTTTTTTTTCGTGGCTGGGGACCCTTTTTTTTTTTTCCGTGGCTGGGGACCCTTTTTTTTTTTTTCGTGGCTGGGGACCCTTTTTTTTTTTTTCGTGGCTGGGGACCCTTTTTTTTTCGTGGCTGGGGACCCTTTTTTTTTCGTGGCTGGGGACCCTTTTTTTTTTCGTGGCTGGGGGGACCCTTTTTTCTAGATAACCCCTGATGTACCTTCATTACCGACATGAAGCTGCCCCTACTGCATTTGTGGTTGTCCCACTGTGCGAGGGCTTGTTTTTTACTTCTATGTCAAGGTGTGATTTTCAATGAAACCATTTTGGGATAATTGTGACACATTGATCACTTTTTTTTTTTAATTTTCTGGGGAAGGAGCTAGAGAACCTGTTATCAGGATTATACCTATTCACCTAAAGGCATTGCCATGATGGCGCTGGTGCACTGATTTACTACATACTTTCACTGAAGAAATCTGTAGCCTGGTTTTTATAGAATGATTATTGGTAGTTCTGGTCTCTGAGCATCGGAGGGGCCATATCTCCGGGACAAAAGGCGCCCGATTCAGGAGGACAGCAGAATTCATATCCCGCAAGAAAATGACCTATTACTAGTGACGGATCCTCCTCAGAGGGTCGATGACGTGATAAACGTGGGAGAAGGACCTGATCTGTGTGTGCACTTGCATAGAAAAGCGTTGGTTCTTGATTTTGCTTTTCCTCTGGTCTTCAGATGCATCTGCGCCTCCTTCCACTATTCTGGTCCACAGACTGATTTCTCAGTACGTTGAAAAGAAGTCTGCCTTTCATGAGGCTTATACCACCCAGAATGACGTCCCCCAGGTAATCCATGTCCTACACATCCGCGCTCGGGACCTCAGTACTGTGCAGACTCGCACGGCCATGCCCGGAGATGGCTCATGGTTTCCTGCAGGGTGCCGACACTCCAGAGATTAATAATCCAATTCAACATGACTGCATGTAATTTATCTGTAGCGTTGCCTGATGTCTCATGCGTATGTGAACTATTTTATTTTATTTTTTTTAACTTTTCCAGCTAATTTTTGATTTGTCCCTGGTGGTGAGCCGCTGTAAACTACTCGGAGAAGAGCTGGAGAACCTAACAAGATGGGGCTCAGTATATAACGTTGTAAAGGTCCACGTACAGAGCCAAGAGTGAGGAATACTTTTGCTAAGATGATATAGTTAGACTTCTCTGCATCTCCTTAATGTAAACCTAAAAGCATTCCTTAGTCTTTTCTGTGTTTTTGCACTTTCAGCATGCTTGGCCTGCTGCAGCAACACAACAAAAAAATCCGGAGGGGATTAACCAACGGGATAGGACACGTTCAATAATACTCCAGATAGTATAAAAATTACACATAAAAGGCAAGAAGACCTCAGGAGCACTGTCAGGCTATATCCAGTATATTAGAACACCTCTTTATTATTAGAGTAGTAAGCTGATGGTTACATACCTATGAGCAAATGAAAGGATCGCCTGACCAGCGTGTTCCCAGCCCCGACGTGCGTTTCACCCGGCTTCCTCAGGGGGCGTGTGTATCAATCGTAATGGAAACCTAAAGTTAAAACTGGGCTGCCATTGGAAGGATGATGATGAGAGAGGAATCCAAGATTACGGTTTATTGGTCAGCGCGTTTCAAAGTATCGAACTTCTTCATCTGGACAACTCTCTGTGTTGTGGCCCTGATGAAGTTTGATATTTCGAAACGTGTTGACCCATAAACCGTAATCTTGGATTCCAGTCTCCTCATCCTTTCAATGGCAGTGCAGTTTTAACCCAGTGACTGCCACCTCTTGGTTGTCTGCTACAGTTGACTAATCTAGTGTCGGCCATATCTCTTGCAATATGACACATTTGCGTCATTAAAAATTGAGGTTATAGATTTATGCCACGGCTGAATCATTGCCAGCAGAAGGGGAATAAAGGGATTTTCCACGGTCTTATTAAAGTTACCAGTGGGAAGAGATCCCTTTTTTTAAAAGAAGAAACTTGTGCTTACGAGAGAATTCTCTTCTGATGGCTGCCGCTTCAACGTGACCTGACCGCTGAGCCGCTGATCTGGCTGAAAGGTCGGGAAACTGGTGTTCAGGGCGCCATCACGTTAAGAACGTCAAATCAGGGGAAGTTTTATATACTATATATAGGCATGGCTTTCCTTTTTAATAGCTTGAACAGGGCCAAAAAAATATTTTAAAGGGAATCTGTCAGCAAAGTTTCGCTACATAATCTTAGAGAAGCATGCTGTGGGGGCAGAGACCCTGATTCCAGCGATGTGACACTCACTGGGTTGCATATTGCGTTTTGATAAAATCCAGTGTTTTATCAGCAGTAGATTATCACTAGACGACTAGTTGTCACTTGCCAAGTAGTTATCCTGCTCTGTATAACTCCATTCCCACCACTGATTGGCGGCTTTCTGCCTATGCACAGTGGCCACTTTCTGTGCACAATCAGTGGGGAGCATGGGTTGATACAGCGCTCTGCATTCAGAGAACTGCTGCAGCAGAAAGTGATTTATCAAAACTGCAACAAGTGACACATCGTTAGAATCAGGGTCTCTGCCCCTACGTCATGCTGCTGTCAGATTACATAGCAAATCCTGCTGACAGGTTCCATTTAAGTGACATGTACATTTACAATGGGTGGATAATTGGGGCTAACTGGACTTGTGTTTTTTTTTGTTTCCTTCTAGAGTAAGTCTACTATTTTCCAGCTTGGCAACTCTTGTAAAGTTTGAGCTGATAATCCATTTTTCTGACACCTACCCAACCGCCCCACTGTCCTTTACACTGAATAATCGCATTGGAAGCATTACGTAAGTATCCAGGAGATTCACTTATTCTAGAAAAATATACTAGAATATCTGGTAACTTTTACTGTGGAGGTGAAGTGATGATAAGCTGAAATGGGGCGGCTCGTGTGCTGTGACGCTGACGTGGTTATGCTTTACATTTCAGAAAAAACAGAGTGACGGAAATTATGTCAAATGTTCCCACTGGCCTCTGGTATCTGAAGAGAGCGGTGAAATCCTTACATGAAAATCTACTCGTTTAAAGAAGAAACTTTCAAATATATTATTCTAATGGAGAGAACTTGATGAGATCCTGTTTGTGCGCCTTGTCACACCATAAAGAAATCTGGTGGCGCCATAATGAAATTTAAATGTCAACTTTAAAATAAAGGGATTAAAAAAACGACTCCAATTAAGATGAGTGTTTTGGGGGTACAGCTCCCTTTTAGGTTAGACACTGTAGTAATCTGAAGCTGTGGATTCAAAATTAAGTAGAAGTAAAAAGTTGTGACGTCTCTCAATGACTATTGTCATTGATTATAATGAAAAACATCTCCACTACTTTGGCCTACCTTCCAATTGATAAGATGTTTATTTAAACCTCTTAAATGACCCACTTTACCCAGATCTTGCTGTTCTTATAGTTTACTTTCTCCTCATGAAAAGGTTTGTGAACCTTGGCATCAATGTCGTTCCCATCGCGGTGCCTTTTTGCTTGTAGATCTTACTTTGAAAGGTGAAAAAGTTGTGCACCAGAATAAACATCATTCCTATTGATTCTGATCTATTAGCAATTCTTTTTTTTCACAGGAATGTATGAAATCTGTTATACTTGGATTGTGTTAAATGTTGGTATACACGGACATATAAATAGGTCCTTTTTATCTTATAATGGATTACAACTTTTGTAATGTAGATCTGTTACAAACAGGATCCCTGAGACAACTGATCTCCCTGGGAGGCTCTCTATGCTGTTGTGTACCGTAGGTACAGTCATGGCCAAAAGTTTTGAGAATGACACCAAAATTATATTTTCACATGATCTGCTGGCCTCTGGTTTTTATTAGTGTTTGTCTGATGTTTATATCACATACAGAAATAAAATTGCAATCATATTATGAGTACCAATAGGTTATATTGACAGTTAGAATGAGTTAATGCAGCAAGTCAATATTTCCAGTGTTGCCCCTTCTTCTTCAAGACCTCTGTAATTCTCCCTGGCATGCTCTCAATCAATTTTGGACCAAATCCTGACTGATAGCAGTCCATTCTTGCATAATCAATGCTAGCATTTTGCCAGAATTTGTTGGTTTTTGTTTGTCCACCCGTCTCTTGATGATTGACCACAAGTTCTCAATGGGATTAAGATCTGGGGAGTTTCCAGGCCATGGACCCAAAATCTCTATGTTTTGTTCCATGAGCCATTTTGTTATCACCTTTGCTTTATGGCAAGGTGCTCCATCATGCTGGAAAAGGCATTTTTGGGCGCCAAACTGCTCTTGGACGGTTGGGAGAAGTTGCTCTTGGAGGACATTCTGGTACCATTCTTTATTTATGGCTGTGTTTTTAGGCAAGACTGTGAGTGAGCCAATTCCCTTGGCTGAGAAGCAACCCCACACATGAATGGTTTCAGGATGCTTTACAGTTGGCATGAGACAAGACTGGTGGTAGCTCTCACCTCTTCTTCTCCGAATAAGCTGTTTTCCAGATGTCCCAAACAATCGAAAAGGGGATTCATCAGGGAAAATGACTTTGCCCCAGTCCTCAGCAGTCTACTCCCTGTACCTTTTGCAGAATATCAGTCGGTCCCTGATTTTTTTCTGGAGAGAAGTGGCTTCTTTGCTGCCCTCCTTGAAACCAGCCCTTGCTCAAAGAGTCTCCGCCTCACAGTGCTTGCAGAAGCACTCACACCAGCCTGCTGCCATTCCTGAGCAAGCTCAGCACTGCTGGTAGTCCGATCCCGCAGCTGAAACAGTTTTAAGATACGGTCCTGGCGCTTGCTGGTCTTTCTTGGGCGCCCTGGAGCCTTTTTGACAACAATGGAAGCTCTATCCTTGAAGTTCTTGATGATGCGATAGATTGTTGACTGAGGTGCAATCTTTGTAGCTGCGATACTCTTCCCTGTTAGGCCTTTTTTGTGCAGTGCAATGATGGCTGCACGTGTTTCTTTAGAGATAACTATGGTTAACTGAAGAGAAACAATGATACCAAGAACCAGCCTCCTTTTAAAGAGTCCAGTGATGTCATTCTTACTTAATCATGACTGATTGATCGCCAGCCCTGTCCTCATCAACACCCACACCTGTGTTAATGGATCAATCACTAAAACGATGTTAGCTGCTCCTTTTAAGGCAGGACTACAATGATGTTGAAATGTGTTTTGGGGGTTAAAGTTCATTTTCTGGACAAATATTGACTTTGCAAGTACAGTAATTGCTGTTAAACTGATCACTCTGACATTCAGGAGTATATGCAAATTGCCATTACAAAAAATGAAGCAGCAAACTTTGGAAAAATTACTATTTGTCTCATTCTCAATACTTTTGGCCATGACTGTAGATAGAATATGGGTAGAGCAGATTCCTAGATACTGTAGCCCCTAAAGAAGCTGTTGTACCCCAAATCGCATCATATTTCAACTGGAGACTACTTTTTATAATTTATCGACAGGCATTTATTTAAAAACAATTGAATAGATCTCTTGGGGGCCACATAAACGTTTTGAATACTGTTGCCATTGATTCTGGCAAATAATATTTGAGAAGCCTGGGCTGAGTGGTAACCCCCATGTATCTCCCAAAATATATGCTAAAGTAACTGGAAAGTTAGAGCGAGAGTTTTCTTTCCTGGTCAATCAAGGGATTGAGCAGCCTTCAATGTATGGGAATTCCTGCAGGCTGCAGGAGACAGTTAAAAAAAATAAATAAATGAAAATCAATTACAAAAAGTACCATAATGCAATTCACTTATGTTAGAAAATGTGCTTCCAAACTAAAGCTAATCCTCGGGGAGAACATTGCTGGCAGGATGAGGACCTACATCTCCTCAAAGCGATTTCTTTTATTCTTTGTATATACGTGCATGAAATATATCGGTTTTCCATAAACCTTTTACATTTCTGATGGTTTCCTGTTATGTATTTTTCTTACAATAAACGTGTACAATCTGTGTAATGGTTTTGTATATAGTTTTCAAACTAGGTTCATTACATACTTGGGCCCTTTTAAGACAGTTGTGTTTCACGAACATATTCTATCCATGTTTTTCAGATAATATAATGGGTACATATTCTATGGGGCTATTCACGTGTTTTGTTTTTTGCATTCCATGTAAACTCTGATAGGTGACTCTGCATACCGGTCAACTTTGAAAGATAATGTAGGGCCTGCTGCAGCCCACTGTGGGCATTTTTTTTTTTTTTTTTTTTTTTTTTTTTTTTTTTTTTAAACTACTAAAGTATACCCTGAAGCTCACCCAGTCCTTTTTGTGAACTCACTAATTTTTTGCTCTTTTAGGCTTCCCACACAACTTCACACTAATTTGCTAGCTTCCACATGGTATGATGCCCCCTCTCTCTCCCACAGTGCACCTCTGCGCCACAATAGGGTGACCCTCTGAGCCTAGGTAGGATGATCCCCCCCCCCCCCCCCCCATAGTGCCCCTCTGCACCTAGCTAGAACGCCCCTCACCTGCAATGTCCCCCTGCACCTAGGTATGATGGCCCCTCCTGCAATGCTCCTCTGCGCCTAGGTAGGATGGTCCCCCGCAGTGTCGTTCTGCACCTAAGCGCAGAGGGGCCAACCTACCACCTAGGTGCAAAACGACACTGCGGGGGACCATCCTACCTAGGCGCAGAGGGGCCAACCTACCACCTAGGTGCAAAACGACACTGCGGGGGACCATCCTACCTAGGCGCAGAGGGGCCAACCTACCACCTAGGTGCAAAACGACACTGCGGGGGACCATCCTACCTAGGCGCAGAGGGGCCAACCTACCACCTAGGTGCAAAACGACACTGCGGGGGACCATCCTACCTAGGCGCAGAGGGGCCAACCTACCACCTAGGTGCAAAACGACACTGCGGGGGACCATCCTACCTAGGCGCAGAGGGGCCAACCTACCACCGAGGTGCAAAACGACACTGCGGGGGACCATCCTACCTAGGCGCAGAGGGGCCAACCTACCACCGAGGTGCAAAACGACACTGCGGGGGACCATCCTACCTAGGCGCAGAGGGGCCAACCTACCACCTAGGTGCAAAACGACACTGCGGGGGACCATCCTACCTAGGCGCAGAGGAGCCAACCTACCACCGAGGTGCAAAACGACACTGCGGGGGACCATCCTACCTAGGCGCAGAGGGGCCAACCTACCACCTAGGTAGGATGGCCCCTCCCCCTGCTGCCGTGTCTCTCTGTGCCTAGGTAGGATGGCCCCTCCCCCTGCTGCCGTGTCCCTCTGTGCCTAGGTAGGATGGCCCCTCCTGCAATGCCCCTCTGTGCCAAGGTAGGATGGTACACCCCCCTCCCCCTGCCGCCTTGTCCCTCTGTGCCTAGGTAGGATGGTCCCCCGCAGTGCCCCTCTGTGCCTAGGTAGGATGGCCCCCTGCAGTGCCCCTCTACGCATTGGTAGGATGGCCCCTCTTTACCGAGGTATGATGGCTCCTCCTGCAATGCTCCTCTGCGCCTAGGTAGAATGGTCCTCGCCTCCAATGTCCCTCTGTGACTAGTTAGGATGGTCTGTCCCCCCCCCCCCCCCCCCCCTCCCTGCAATGTCCCTCTGCACCTAGGTTGGATGGTCCCCTGCAATACTCTGTACCTTGGGGGAAGCGCGCCATCCTACTTGTGTCCCTCTGCACCACAGTAGAGTGGTTCCTTGGGGAGGTCCTATGGGGGATGATGAAGAGACTTTCCCACAGGTCCCTGCAGGGTCATCCGGCCGTCAGCACGAAGCAGCGCAGACAACCTGATTATGGCCCAAAACTGGGATCTGCTCTTTGGGGCCCTGCACTTACTGCAGCCACTCATCATAAGGACTAAAAGTCTCAGCACACCAGGGCTGAAGCAGGCCTGGCGCCAGCACCCGGGCAAGTGCCAGGGACCTGAGCAGGCAGGGGGGGCCCATTCACAGTCGGGCACCCCGGCGCGCTATGGGACCCATGTGCGGTGCCAGCGCCCGCCATCCCCATTTCCCCCCGCTTGCTCAGGGCCCCGGCAGACTGCACAATACTTAACTCTCTCCGTGCCTCCGCAGCAGCTCCCGTCACAGTGCAGCAGCCGCGGAAGAGACGTCTCAGGTCAGAGGGCGCGGTGACGTCTCTACACCGCACTCTCTCCTGAGCCGTCACAGTGCAGAGCGGGAAGACGCCGGCGACGCTGAGGAGTCCAGAGCAGTAGTATTTTATTTTTATATGTATGGAGGCATGGGGCATTATATGGGGGTGGGGGGAGGTGACATCCTGAATGGGGCATTACAACGGGGGTGGGGTGGGAAGTGACATCCTACATGGGGCATTATATGGGGCCCATAATTCTGTACGGAGGGCTGTGTGGGGCCCATTATACTGTACGGAGGGCTGTGTGGGGCCCAGGGCCGGCGTCAGCACCCTGGCAAGTGCCGGGACCCTGAGCAGGCAGAGGGGCCCACTGGAGGTCGCGCACCCTGCCGGGCTATGGGCAGAGGAGAGCGGTGTCAGCACCCGCCCTTCTCTTCCGCTTGCTCAGGGCCCCGGCAGCCGGATACTTGCCTCTCCCCGTGCCTCCGCAGATCCACTGTCTTCCTGCTGTGCACTCCCTGTGACGTCTCAGGTCAGAGGGCGCGGTGACGTCTTTACACCGCAACCTCCCGAGTGCCGTCACAGGGAGCGCAGAGCGTGAAGATACCGGCGACGCTGGAGTCCGGACCCGAGCAGCTGCAGCAGGTGAGGAGGAGTGAGGTGAGTATTTGATTTTTTTTTTAATGTATGGAGGCATGGGGCATAATATGGGGGGGTGACATCCTGCATGGGGCATAATATGGGGGGGTGACATCCTGCATGGGGCATAATATGGGGGGGTGACATCCTGCATGGGGCATAATATGGGGGGGTGACATCCTGCATGGGGCATTATAAAGAGAGGGGGTGACATCCTGCATGGGGCATTATAGAGAGAGGGGGTGACATCCAGCATGGGGCATTATAAAGAGAGGGGGGGTGACATCCTGCATGGGGCATTATAGAGAGAGGGGGTGACATCCTGCATGGGGCATTATAGAGAGAGGGGGTGACATCCTGCATGGGGCATTATAGAGAGAGGGGGGGTACATCCTGCATGGGGCATTATAAAGAGAGGGGGGGTACATCCAGCATGGGGCATTATAAAGAGAGGAGGGGGGTGACATCCAGCATGGGGCATTATAAAGAGAGGGGGGTGTCATCCAGCTTGGGGCATTATAAAAAGAGGGGCGGTGACATCCAGCATGGGGCATTATAAAGAGAGGGGGGGTGACATCCTGCATGGGGCATTATAAAGAAAGGGGGGGTGACATCCTGCATGGGGCATAATATGGGGGGGTGACATCCTGCATGGGGCATAATATGGGGGGGTAACATCCTGCATGGGGTATTATAAAGAGAGGGGGGTGACATCCTGCATGGGGCATTATAGAGAGGGGGGGGGTGACATCCTGCATGGGGCATTATAAAGAGAGGGGGTGACATCCTGCATGGGGCATTATAAAGAGAGGGGGTGACATCCTGCATGGGGCATTATAAAGAGAGGGGGTGACATCCTGCATGGGGCATTATAAAGAGAGGGGGGTGACATCCTGCATGGGGCATTATAAAGAGAGGGGGGTGACATCCTGCATGGGGCATTATAAAGAGAGGGGGTGACATCCTGCATGGGGCATTATAGAGAGAGGGGGTGACATCCTGCATGGGGCATTATAAAGAGAGGGGGTGACATCCTGCATGGGGCATTATAGAGAGAGGGGGTGACATCCTGCATGGGGCATTATAAAGAGAGGGGGGGTGACATCCTGCATGGGGCATTATAAAGAGAGGGGGTGACATCCTGCATGGGGCATTATATAGAGAGGGGGGTACATCCTGCATGGGGCATTATAAAGAGAGGGGGGGTACATCCTGCATGGGACATTATAAAGAGAGGAGAGGGGGGTGACATCCTGCATGGGGCATTATAAAGAGAGGAGAGGGGGGGTGACATCCTGCATGGGGCATTATAAAGAGAGGAGAGGGGGGGTGATATCCTGCATGGGGCATTATAGAGAGAGGGGGGGTACATCCAGCATGGGGCATTATAAAGAGAGGGGGTGACATCCAGCATGGGGCATTATAAAGAGAGGGGGGTGACATCCAGCATTGGGCATTATAAAGAGAGGGGGGTGACATCCAGCATGGGGCATTATAAAGAGAGGGGGGGTGACATCCAGCATGGGGCCTTATAAAGAGGGGGGTACATCCTGCATGGGGCATTATAAAGAGGAGGGGTGACAGCCTGCATGGGGCATTATAAGGGGGGGAACAGCCTGTATGGGGCATTATAAAGAGGGGGGGTGACATCCTGCATGGGGCCTTATAAAGAGGGGGGTACATCCTGCATGGGGCATTATAAAGAGGAGGGGTGACAGCCTGCATGGGGCATTATAAGGGGGGGAACAGCCTGCATGGGGCATTATAAAGAGGGGGGGTGACATCCTGCATGGGGCCTTATAAAGAGGGGGGTACATCCTGCATGGGGCATTATAAAGAGGAGGGGTGACAGCCTGCATGGGGCATTATAAGGGGGGGAACAGCCTGCATGGGGCATTATAAGGGGGGGGGGGGCAGCCTGTATGGTGCATTATGTGGGGGGTAACAGCCTGCATGGAGCATTATATGGGGGCCAGTGTCCTGTATGGAGAGTTATAAGGGGACCAGTATCCTGTATGGAGTTATAAGGGGACCAGTATCCTGTATGGAGCGTTATATGGGGACCAGTATCCTGTATGGAGCCTTATATGGGGGCCAGTATTCCGTATGGAGCCTTATATGGGGGCTAGTATTCCGTATGGAGCCTTATATGGGGGCCAGTATTCCGTATGGAGCCTTATATGGGGGCCAGTATTCTGTATGGGGCCTTATATGGGGCCAGTATTCCGTATGGAGCCTTATATGGGGGCCAGTATTCCGTATGGGGCCTTATATGGGGGCCAGTATTCCGTATGGAGCCTTATATGGGGGCCATTATTCTGTATGGAGCCTTATATGGGGGCCAGTATTCCGTATGGGGCCTTATATGGGGGCCAGTATTCTGTATGGAGCGTTATATGGGGGACAGTATTCTGCATGGAGCCTTATATGGGGGCCAGTATTCCGTATGAGGCCTTATATGGGGGCCAGTATTCCGTATGGGGCCTTATATGGGGGCCAGTATTCCGTATGGAGCATTTTATGGGGGCCAGTATTCCGTATGGAGCCTTATATGGGGGCCAGTATTCCGTATGGAGCATTTTATGGGGGCCATTATTCTGTATGGAGCGTTATATGGGGGCCAGTATTCTGTGTGGAGCGATTCACCGGTTTCTGAGCTATTGTGGAATTTACAATAGATATCACTCATGTAATGTAAGAAGTGAAATCTTTGCATTGTAATATATATATAGATTTCTCCGCCGTATCTCTGCATCATGAATCGTGTATGTGTTAAAGGGGCCACTGAGACTCTTTCGCCCGGGGCCCAGAAAAACCTGGAGCCGGCCCTGGGCTGAAGATATATCTCTATCATTAAATACTAGAGTAAAGTAAAATAACTACAAGTCCCAGGAAGCCAATGCTCCAGATATAGGACTATTACTGCATACCAGGAATCATTGGAGCAGAGGAAGAGAAAGAACTATAAGTCCCAGCAGGTCAAGACTGCAGCTATGGGCACTTATGGGAGAGATCAATATACCAGGAGAGAACTACAAGTCCCAGATAATGAAAGCTGCAGATACAAGTGTGTTATATTACAGCAGAAGAGAACTACAAGTCCCAGAAAATACAAGTCTGTAATGTTGGAAACTAGGAGGAGCTACTGCACCGGGGGATTAAAATAAGAAACTAAAGGCTGCAAAGATATGATGATTCCTTGCGTCTCATGATCCTAGCAGAAGAGGAGAGAACTACAAGTCCCAGAATGTCAGCGCTCCCTACACCTGCAGCAGGGACTGCTCCCCCACGTGACCGGTCACATGTCCTTGACGTCATCCAGGCCGGGCCCAGGTGCCTCATGCTGTGGTTCGGGTTTGGATTCGGGGGGTTCGGGCCGCCGGGGTCCGGGGCAGAGGCCGCACTGAGCGCCCCGCAGCCCGTGCAGCACCGCGGCCTGGACAGCAGGAGGGTCACCCGGGCCGTGCCGTCCTGGAGCTACAGCGCCTGCGTCACAGGTGCGCCACCTGCTGGTCACACACTGTATGGCTGCAGCTCTACCCCTGGAGCCAGGAGAGGGCCCCGACCGCTCAGTGTAACTTAAAGGGGGTTTGCATTTGTAATTTTGTAGCTAATTTTTTTGCTAAAAATAATATTTTCATCCTTCCTCATCTTTCCTGCCACAGCTCCAGCTTTGCTGACAGGCTGCAGTGTTGACATCATGTCTACAGTGCCCATGACCGCTGCATCCAATCACTGGGCTCAGCTGCTCCTGTCGTCTACACTGGCGGAGGCCAGTGATTGGCTGCAGCGGTGAAGGAACTACAGCACACATGAGCACTGCAGCCCATTACTGGACTGCCAATATAGAACACATGAGTCGCGGAGTCACGTGATTGGCTGCAGGGGTCACTTGCACTGTAGTTATGACATTACCACTGCAGCCAATCCAGGTTCAGCAGTTTGTGCGCCCTACATTGGCAAAGCCCAGTGATTGACTGCGGTGGTGACATCATCTCTACAGTGCATACAATCACTGGTCTCAGCTGCTCCAGCCATCTACATTGGCAGAGGCCAGTGATTGGCTGCAGTGGTGACTTAACTGCAGCGCACATGAGCACTGCAGCCCATCACTGAGCTTTTCCAATGTAGACAGTAGGAGATGCTGAGTCCAGTGATTGACTATAGCAGTGACTACGCTGTAGTCATGATGTTACCACTTGTGTTGGCGCTGGTGGGTCAGGAATGGAGAAGGCGGCACTGAGGTGGGTCAGGAATGGAGAAGGCGGCACTGAGGTGGGTCAGGAATGGAGAAGGCAGCACTGAGGTGGGTCAGGAATGGAGAAGGCGGCACTGAGGTGGGTCAGGAATGGAGAAGGCAGAACTGAGGTGGGTCAGGAATGGAGAAGGCGGCACTGAGGTGGGTCAGGAATGGAGAAGGCGGCACTGAGGTGGGTCAGGAATGGAGAAGGCAGAACTGAGGTGGGTCAGGGATGGAGAAGGCAGCACAGGTGGGTCGGGAATGGAGAAGGCGGCACTGAGGTGGGTCAGGAATGGAGAAGGCGGCACTGAGATGGGTCAGGAATGGAGAAGGCGGCACTGAGGTGGGTCAGGAATGGAGAAGGCACAGGTGGGTCAGGAATGGAGAAGGCGGCACTGAGGTGGGTCAGGAATGGAGAAGGCGGCACTGAGGTGGGTCAGGAATGGAGAAGGCGGCACTGAGGTGGGTCAGGAATGGAGAAGGCGGCACTGAGGTGGGTCAGGAATGGAGAAGGCAGCACTGAGGTGGGTCAGGGATGGAGAAGGCAGCACAGGTGGGTCGGGAATGGAGAAGGCGGCACTGAGGTGGGTCAGGAATGGAGAAGGCGGCACTGAGGTGGGTCAGGAATGGAGAAGGCAGCACTGAGGTGGGTCAGGGATGGAGAAGGTGGGTCAGGAATGGAGAAGGCGGCACTGAGGTGGGTCAGGAATGGAGAAGGCGGCACAGGTGGGTCAGGAATGGAGAAGGCGGCACTGAGGTGGGTCAGGAATGGAGAAGGCACAGGTGGGTCGGGAATGGAGAAGGCGGCACTGAGGTGGGTCAGGAATGGAGAAGGCGGCACTGAGGTGGGTCAGGAATGGAGAAGGCGGCACTGAGGTGGGTCAGGAATGGAGAAGGCAGCACTGAGGTGGGTCAGGGATGGAGAAGGCAGCACAGGTGGGTCGGGAATGGAGAAGGCAGCACTGAGGTGGGTCAGGAATGGAGAAGGCGGCACTGAGGTGGGTCAGGAATGGAGAAGGCAGCACTGAGGTGGGTCAGGGATGGAGAAGGCGGCTCTGAGGTGGGTCAGGAATGGAGAAGGCGGCACTGAGGTGGGTCAGGAATGGAAAAGTCGGCACTGAGGTGGGTCAGGAATGGAAAAGTCGGCACTGAGGTGGGTCAGAAATGGAAAAGTCGGCACTGAGATGGGTCAGTAATGGAGAAGGCAGCACTGAGGTGGGTCAGGAATGGAGAAGGCAGCACTGAGGTGATGATGGCAGATATAACCCTTAAGTATTTGTGCCCTGCAGATGAAGGCTCCCTCCTCCTGTCCGGGTGCATCGCAGGGAGCCCTCAGCAGTCCGTCTGGTTCCATCATCTGGATTGTCGGGATGTTCTGCCATCAGAGAAATATCTCCTTGTCCTAATGAAAGGAAGGGCCGAGTGCTGGGACGTTGCCCACCTGGACTGTGCGGGGACCGTGCCAGAACCCATGTGGAAGATGAAGTTATCGGACGGACACAATGCCGGTATGTACAGTCTTATCTACACTGTAGATGTTGTCATATTAAAGGATTTGCATCTAGTACAAAAAAAACTTTTTTTGTAGCTGCATCAGGCCTAAGTACATCTGTAGGCATTACATAGTAGAGTCCTGGGAACTGTAACCAGTTCCGGACCACCCATATACTTTAAACGACCGGGTGGTCTGCACTTCTAGAATGTCAGTACAGAATAAGCTGCTACTGGATGAGATTGTGCGGCTGTGGGACTCCACACACAGAGCTGGCAGAGATGGTTTATTACCGTCTATGCCTTCTCTAGGACTGTACACACAAAGAGAAGGCAGAGATCGTTTATTACCGTCTATGCCTCCTCTATGACTGTACACACACAGAGAAGGTAGAGATGGTTTATTACCGTCTATGCCTACTCTGACTGTACACACACAGAGAAGGCAGAGATGGCTTATTACCGTCTATGCCTACTCTGACTGTACACACACACAGAGGGCAGAGATGGCTTATTACCGTCTCTGCCTTCTCTATCACTGTACACACACAGAGAAGGCAGAGATCGTTTATTGCCGTCTCTGCCTTCTCTATCACTGTACACACAGAGAAGGCAGAGATGGCTTATTAGCGTCTCTGCCTTCTCTATCACTGTACACACACAGAGAAGGCAGATATGATTTATTATCGTCTCCGCCTTCTTTATGAAATGTTAAATAAGATTTTTGTGTATTTTTAAAAACAATTTGGCAACGTGTTCCTTTTCATCAGATCATGATCTTTATTAAAAAAAAAACACTAATTTACTAATCTTTAATTTTTTACACTGGCCCCTGGGGCTATTTTACACTCATACTTCCTATTCTTTCAGGAAGAGTTTTCAGCAGGCTCATTATCAGCAGAGCCAGGAGTCCACTGACTTATAACACCTCTGTGCACACTTGATAACACAGGATCCTCCACTCACCATAGGCGATGTCACAGCTGACCGTGCTGCTCCCTGCTTTGCACACGCTCATTAGATGCTTCACTACAAAATTCTGTTCAGTTTGGCTAATGTACATGTGAATTTACGGAAAAAAACAGGAAGTTAAAGTCTAAAAACACCTCTGGGAATATTGTAAGATTTCTCAGTTTTAATTTTAATATACTTTGTGATATGAAAAAAAAAATTACCAAAATTTTTTCAAAAATTCATGTTCTGATAATCTTTTCCTTTTGAGTGTTCACCTATAGTAAAGGCACAGATGGGATAAAACAGGTAAGAAAATAACCTCCATTGTACTTTGTAATTGTAGCTTTCCCCTTGGTGGATAAAGGACATGTCTTACTTCAACCTCCGTTCTTCAGGGAACTTCCACCCTCACTTCCGGCTCAGAAGATGGCTCTGGGAAATGAGCACGTGGTTCTGCTGACAGCTGATGGGAAGGTGCTGACCTGGGGAGCAGGGAGGTACGGCCCAGCATTGGCAGCACACTATAGCATGCACTGACACCCTTTTGTGTCTTATTCTTATATTGGCCCTCTGGTTGTCAGACATGGACAGCTGGGACACGGAGATGTGGAGGATGTGTCAGCACCTCGTCTAGTGGAAGCTCTGCACGGGGTGACGATGAGTGAGGTGGCAGCGGGAGGATGGCACACAGCTGCTGTCAGCGGTAATAATCTCATTAGCTTAGTATTATAACTGTATATGCTGTTACTAAGTCAAGTGTGGTCAGTTTTTGCTCTTATCTTCTTCCCTTTGCCTCCCTGACTATGCCAGTGTGAAGACCCGGGGTCTTCTGTGGGCGTAACGTTGCTCAGACAACGCAAGGGGAGGGTAAAACAGTGTGGCAATACTTTATTGAACCACAAAGCGGACAATAAACACATAGAACAGTTCCAGCGAATACCCAAGATGGTACAACCTTACAGTCTCACCCTTCCTTCTCCGCCCGCCAGCTGCGACCTTGGAGTCTTCCAGGTCCGACTACCTCAACCAGTGGCCCCCCACTTCTGGCGGGCCCCCACAGAGAAAAGGTAGCGGCAATCTTAGGAAACTAACCGTCCATCGAGCTACAAGGCCAGGAGGCCTCAGGGTCCAAATCTGGCCTCTCCAAGAGTTTCCATGCGGCCAAGCGTCCGGTGGGTCCCTCCTGACAATTCCAAATGTCTCCATGGGTTCTAAGCGACTGGTGGGTCCCTCCTAGCAACCCCAAAACAACATATCCATGGGGCCAGGTGACTTCTTCGTCCTCTCTTGGACTCCCCAAAATGTATCCATGTCTTTCTGATGGTTAATGGAGCAGTTCCGAATTGTTCCAGTCAGGGCCAGTACCCTTAGACTAGAATCATGTAGAATGCAAATCTGTGTCTTTTTGGATGCCATGCAATCCATCTACTTTCCTGAAGGATGTCTCTCATTCTCCTTCTAAGGTCTTTCTGAATCTCTGTCCCAAGACTGACCGCTACAAAAAACACATGTCCCCTCTGCTTCTCTGGGCTCAAGTCTGACTCCTACAAAAACACATGTCCCTTTTTAAATACTCATCCACAGGTTAAGAATTAGAGATGATATTATTCCACTGGGCTTGAGTATCCACAGCTCATCCACCAAGATTGACTGGCAAACACCCTACAATGGTATTTAACATATTTAGCAAACATTCATTGTTCTAGCTAATCTATTTACATAGTTTGTATCACATGGGCTCTTGTAAATACACATAATTGTTTCAGAATCAGAGAGCAGATAACATTCAGGGTTATACAAATAATAGTGTGTGTTAATCAACTAAACAACACAGATTAAAGAGTCAACATAAAAATAAAGGTATGCTGCTCTTGCCATCAGAAAGTATGTCTGGCATAATTAAGATTTTACGCTGTTTTGTCACAGCCAGTCTTTGTTTTTATAAAATCCGCCATACGGTTCCAGAGATGTGAGCCTTTTTATGTAGTTCTAATTTGGATCAGGATCCTCGGGGGCGTGTCTCTAGGTTGTGCTGCCATGCCCCCAAAGACCATAAAAGGTTATCACTAAATAAAAAGGCCCATATCTCTGGGACCGTATGGCTGATTTTAGAAGAACAAAAACTGGACTACTTAGGGGAGAAGCGGGAATAAAATAAGAGCGAAAACTGGACACTTCTGACCTGGTGACAGATCCCCCTTTAAGAAAAGTTACTGAAAGACAGATATCTTGTTAAGAAACAAACTAACCGTGTTGCTTCCTCTAGAAAGTGGAGACTTATATTGCTGGGGATGGAATGAGTCCGGACAGCTCGGGCTTCCTTCTAAGACTTTACAACTGGAACGTAAGAGCTGTTCGTATACTGTATGTTTACCGCGTCATATTGCACCCCCCCAGACCTTTTTTTTTTTTTCTCCAGGGGTTTCCTCTGAAGAAGGACCTACGGGACGTGACGTGGATGAAGACAGCGAATTTATTGGAATTCAGGCTTTTCCAGCTTTAATTGATTTACCGCAAGAAATAGAAGTGGCAAAAGTCAGCTGTGGGTCGCGTCATACCGCCGCGGTGACACGTAAGGACCGGGTCATCCTAAAGCTTGGTAGACACATTTAGTGGTGGAACTCCAGAGGATGCCGGCGGCTGATGGCTACCTGCGGGATTAGCTGAAGGTGGACAGTCTGGAGGCTTCATCATAGCGGCTTGGGTTAAGTGCATCAGTCAGGCACACATAAGAGCAAGCATTTATGGGGGGGATTATCCAGTAATCATGGGAGTGGCGGGTTTCTCTGGACAATGATGAGACCTGCTCTTTACTGATTGCTCGTTTCCATCTCTTTCACAGGTTTTGGAGAGCTGTTCACTTGGGGATGGGGTAAGCACAATGTTATCTTCTTAGTATATCCCACAGATGAGTAAATTAATGTGTAGGACCCTGATCCCAGGGTCCAGGTCAGTATTCCATGATCCCAGGGTCCCAGTCAGTATTCCATGATCCCAGGGTCCCAGTCAGTATTCCATGATCCCAGGGTCCCAGTCAGTATTCCATCAGCCCTGTGAGCCAGCACCTTTTTTGATTATAGGCCCATGTAAGTAAGACTCGGGTCCTGCATAAAGTAGTGCAGCCCAGGGAGGGCCAGCGCCCTCCTCTGGAGACAGTAGTAACAGTTATCAGTCATTCTGGTACCTTTTTTTTTTTTTTCTACACCTCCAATAGACTGGTGCATGGTGGACTCTTCCCTCTGGTCCGGAGTGTCAGCGGTACAGCACTCCGGATGGCTCTTCAGCAGTACTCTATGTCTGACACTATATAGAGGGGCCACAGTATGTAGAGTTCATGTGCAAGGTACTAATACAACCAGCAGAATTAAGTTACAGGGTCTTTTTCAGTCTCAGAAAACCTGTGTTCAAATTGCGGTCCGTTTTGAAACAAAATAAGCCTTTTTTTTATTTTATCACCTTCCCCAGGGCCACTTCTTCCGGTGTCTGATATCACCTGCAGCGTTGGCGTCCACGTTGACAGCTGCCGCCAGAGGCTCGTCCTGTCAACTCTGGTAAAGCCACTGATTAGCGCTCCAGACAATATCAAACACTGGAAAAAGCGGTGGAGACTCAACGTCGGACCCGGGGAGGATGAGTAAAGCGCATCTTGTTTGTTTTTAAACAAACTGTACCTGGAAAGAGGAGTTTTCTAAAAGTTTAAAACCCCTTTAATTTAGGGAATCAAGGGCTATCTTGTGAGCAGGGCCCTCACTGCTCCTCTACCTCTTCACCTATGAGTTTCATGTCCCGGATTGCTTGTACAATGCTGCGGAATATGTTGGTGTTATAGACATAAAATTACTATTAACACGGGTCACCCTGTTTCCTTCTCCCCTCCAGGTAAATACGGACAGCTTGGACACTGTGACACCAAGAATCTGGATCAGCCAAAACGGGTGGAATTTTTTAATAAAAATAAATTCAGCGTGAAAGATGTAACTTGTCGACATTGGAAAACTTATGTCACGTGCGACCGGGGAGATAAATAAATTATTTTTTATATAGTTTGTGTATTTATGATCTGGTTTGGGATAAGGTTCTACTGACTGTCTATAGAGCTATGTAAGGGGGCTGTCCAGGCTTGGGACAAAGTCTGCAGTCACCTCTGTGGAGAGACCCCGAATCAGCCTAGTCCTGATTGGTGACTGCGACCTGCCTGCGTAATACGGGGACATGCGAGTGTGTGGTGTCCACGCCGTCACTTATCCCCTGTGTTCCCTCTGGAAGACACAGGCACATGACCTGCCTGTATGCAATCACGTGCCGAATAGACCAGGGGACTACATAGAAATCCTAATTAGGACCCCCAAAAAAGTAATCATTCAGCGGTGTCACAGAGGAGCAGATCTCACAACTTTGCAGCCCTTATCAAGTATTTTGCCCCTATAGAAGCCCCTTAGTGGTTCCCACACACTAACATACCCCCATAAAATATGATGTTAACAAATGTGCCCCACAAAACACAGATACCCCCACAGTGAATTCCTCCACAGTGCTCTCAATATGTACAGTATGATGATCTTACAGTACACCCCACAGAATATGATACTCTCATAGTCCCCCACACACAGTGCGTTGGCCCCGACACAGCCATCCACACAGTATGATGGCCCTCCATTCAGTATAGTGGCCCCCACTAGCCACCCAAACATTATAATGCCCCTCGACACGGGCCCCACCTAAGTCCTTGGTACAAAATAACGGGCCCCACCTAAGTCCTCGGTACAAAATAACGGGCCCCACCTAAGTCCTCGGTACAAAATAACGGGCCCCACCTAAGTCCTCGGTACAAAATAACGGGCCCCACCTAAGTCCTCGGTACAAAATAACGGGCCCCACCTTAGTCCTCGGTACAAAATAACGGGCCCCACCTAAGTCCTCGGTACAAAATAACGGGCCCCACCTAAGTCCTCGGTACAAAATAACGGGCCCCACCTAAGTCCTCCGTACAAAATAACGGGCCCCACCTAAGTCCTCCGTACAGCATAACGGGCCCCACATAAGTCCTCCGTACAGCATAACGGGCCCCACATAAGTCCTCCGTACAGCATAACGGGCCCCGCATAGTCCTCCGTACAGCATAACGGGCCCCGCATAGTCCTCCGTACAGCATAACGGGCCCCGCATAGTCCTCCGTACAGCATAACGGGCCCCGCATAGTCCTCCGTACAGCATAACGGGCCCCGCATAGTCCTCCGTACAGCATAACGGGCCCCGCATAGTCCTCCGTACAGCATAACGGGCCCCGCATAGTCCTCCGTACAGCATAACGGGCCCCGCATAGTCCTCCGTACAGCATAACGGGCCCCGCATAGTCCTCCGTACAGCATAACGGGCCCCGCATAGTCCTCCGTACAGCATAACGGGCCCCGCATAGTCCTCCGTACAGTATAATGGGCCCCACATAGTCCTCCGTACAGAATAATGGCCCCACATAGTCCTCCATACAGTATAATGGTCCTCCGCACACACAGCCTTCCATATAGTATGATGCCCCCCACCACAAAGTACTGAGTGATTGTAAAAAAAAAAAAAAAAACCCTCTCCCGGTTCCTCTGCTGCTCCGGTCTCTGCAGTGTGATCTGCACTGCTTGGCCCAGTGGTTGCCATGAAATGACATCAGACATGTAGGAAGAATGATGGGGGAGGGAGTGGATGATTCCTTCCATCATTGCTTTCATGTCAGCGCTGGCCCCGGCCCCCAGACTCGAGCCTCATAGTGACAGCGTGGTCTGTTGCTATTAGCCGTGTGCCATTGGACTGGATTCATTCGGTGAGTGACTGCAGACTTTTCTCCCTATCCTGGACAGCCCTTTAAGGCTATGGCCGCACGTTCAGGATTTGCTTGCAGAAATTTCAGCAGCGTTTCAGCAAGGTTCTGCACCTCTTGGCATCAAAAACGCTGCTGAAAATCTGTGCATTTTTGCCATGTGTATTTCCCCTTGCATTGTACAGGAAAAAAGCACAAAGAATGGACATGCTGCTTCTTTTTCCGCATATGAAATCCTGTCAGGAAAATTCCTGATCATGTGCACAGATCTTCCAAATTCTCATAGAAAATGCTGGGATAAGGAGTGCAATGCGTTTTTGGGGCCTAATCCGCACGGATTTACTGCATAAAAAACGCATGGTTTGCACATAGCCAAAGCTAAGTGCCCACGATGAAGAAATGCTGCGGATTTTTTCCTGAGCGTTTCTGCATCTCCCTGGCAGAAAAAACGCACGTGGATTGTACATGCGGATTGTACATGCGGATTGTACATGTGGATTGTACATGCGTTTTTCCTGCCAGGGACATGCGGATGTGAAGCGTTCTCATGCATTTCTTCATGCGGGTTGTCAAGCGCTTTCCAAGCGATTTTAGCATCACTTGGAAAAGTTTTTGACACCCTGGTCACACTATATAAATCCATGCAACTGGCATGGATTTTATATAATGTGACTAAGTTAGTTTAAAAAAAATAGAATAAAAATGGTAATAAATAAAAAAAACTATATACTCACCTTCTGATGGCCCCCGGGCTCCTTGGTGATGTAAAAGGACCTGCCATGATGTCATTTAGTCATGTGACGAGTCACGTGACCGCCGACATCAGCAGTCACGTGACCTTTCACGTGAGTGAATGATGTCATGGCAGGTCCTTTTAGACCATCGCAAGACGCCGGGGAGTCAGGACGCATCATACAGGAGACCGGGGGCCATCAGAAGGTAAGTATAATGTATTTTTTTTTTTTTTACAGGTACCATGGTACCCAGGTCTGGATGAACACACATGCGGATTTTACGCATGCAGATTTTCCTCATGTCATGCAAGTCTATGGGGGAGATTGGCATGCGGCTCTGCAAGAGAAATTGACATGCTGCGGTCTGGAAAGACGCATGTCCGTGTCAGCGGGTGATCCGCATAGTGGACATAGGACTCTACAAAACTCATCCACTAAGCTGCAACATCTGGACGCTGAGGATCTCATGCTGCAGAACACGCAGCTTCAAACCTGCAGCAAATCCGGACAGTGTGCACATACCCTTAGGAGGACAATGGTGCTGACACCCATCACTCCCTCTGAGACCCCCGCTGTTGCCATGGTAGGACTCCTGTGGCAGCAGGCCAGACCCCATAGTGGTGTCACGTTTCCTGTAAAGATAAATGGAAAAAAGAGTTTAAAGAGTTAATAACTGTCACCACCAAACAGGATACACAATTACTGTAAAAAAAAAAAATGCTCCCTGAGAGGGACAGCGACTGCGAGAGGAAAGAAAGGGTTACACATGAGCCGGGCTAGCGGGTGATTGTATTATACAGTGATCAGTGTAAACACCCGACGCTGCTGCTGCTGGCCGCGCCCCTTATATCAGGCCAGCTCGTGATCACGTGGTGCAGCTATAGACACGTGATCATGGAGCAGTCTATGCCGAGGCGGGGGAGGATATAACCATTATTATGGTGATGTAACAGAATATGCAGCAGAGATCCGTTTCGTGTACTGTGTGTGTACACACTGCTGAGGACGCTCCGTCTCGGGTGTGGCAATCACGTCTCTATGTACAACTGATGATGGAACAATCCGGGCACTAGGACCAGGCGGACGTGTTCCGGGACACGTGACGTGTACATAGACTTTGGCGGGACATTTGGAGTCACCGGCTCCGGTTTCCGCTGTGGTGAGAGCGGATCAGGTGAGTGTCACAGTCCGTGAAGTGAGGGAGATACGGCGGGAACCCCGGAGAGAAGGGCCGCCCTCAGCACGGGTACATGGCGGCTGTAACTGGCATTACACAGTGCGGGCGCAGTGACCTCTGCTGTGAGGTAAAGTACAGCCCCGCACCGTGCTGCCAGCGCCCGTGTACAGACCGCCGGGGTGTGTGACCCTCTGTGCCCCGTACACACCGGGGAGAGCCCTCCCCCTCTGTGCCCCGTACACACCGGGGAGAGCCCTCCCATCCTCCTCCTCTGTGCCCCGTACACGCCGGGGAGAGCCCCCCCTCCCATCCTCCCCCCCCCTCCCATCCTCCTCCCCCCTCCCATCCTCCTCCTCCTCCTCCTCCTCCTCCTCCTCCTCCTCCTCCTCCTCCTCCTCCTCCTCCTCCTCCTCCTCCTCCTCCTCCTCCTCCTCCTCCTCCTCCTCCTCCTCCTCCTCCTCCTCCTCCTCCTCCTCCTCCTCCTCCTCCTCCTCCTCCTCCTCCTCCTCCTCCTCCTCCTCCTCCGTGCCCCGTACACACCGGGGAGAGCCCCCCCTCCCATCCTCCTCCTCCTCCTCCTCTGTGCCCCGTACACACCGGGGAGAGCCCCCCCTCCCATCCTCCTCCTCCTCCTCCTCTGTGCCCCGTACACACCGGGGAGAGCCCCCCCTCCCATCCTCCTCCTCCTCCTCCTCTGTGCCCCGTACACACCGGGGAGAGCCCCCCCTCCCATCCTCCTCCTCCTCCTCCTCTGTGCCCCGTACACACCGGGGAGAGCCCCCCCTCCCATCCTCCTCCTCCTCCTCCTCTGTGCCCCGTACACACCGGGGAGAGCCCCCCCTCCCATCCTCCTCCCCCTCTGTGCCCCGTACACACCGGGGAGAGCCCTCCCCTCCCCCTCTGTGCCCCGTACACACCGGGGAGAGCTCCTCCTCCTCCTCTTCCTTCTTTCTTCTTCCTTCTTCCTCCCCGTACAGTATTTTTTCACTTTCAGGTTAATATCATTATGTTGCTGCCCGGCCGCCTTACTGAATGCACAGCTTTGTCATGGGGGTCACTTTGATTGACAGCCTGCTGTGCTGCTTACAGCCGCTGCTCACTGTACAGAGTGGTCTCTGCAGCCGGACACCACCATAACGCTTTTCCCCTGCAGATTGTCAGTGTTTGGGGGATATGACGGTTCCCTTTAAGCATAGCCTAATCCTGAATCTTCTGTTAGGTTTCCGTGTTGCTCTTGGTGCTCCATGGCCATGCAAGCACAGTACGAGGCGACTGCAGAAGAAGAATCGCTGGGACCTCAAGCCATATCTCGTCTGGAGGTACGCCTGCATAGAACACTTTTTTTGTTGTTTTCCCACTTGTGCTTTTTCTTGTAATGTCCAATTTGTATTTTAGCTTTTCTGAATCCATATACGGCTATATACACCTCTGTACCACCCTACATAATGCTATAGTGAGGGGAAGAACCTGTGCTGCAATGGCCAAGAGCAGAGAACTCCAGTAGTGGCCTCTACAAAGAGGAAAAAATGTCTTTATTATATATTTATTTTTTTATTAAAAAAAAAAAAGCTTTGCCTAGGACCGAGTGGCATAATGCACGTCACTGCAGGGACATTGCAGGGTATTATGGCAGCAGTCAGAGGATCACTAGTCCTATAGTGGGACTGATCAGAATAAATTCTACTCCATTCAATAAAGGGAGAAAAAACAACTATAATGAACATAGGGCTTATATACCACTTTAAATGTGCCAGAAACTGTCTTTAAGGGGGTGCTCTTTTTTTTATTATTATTAATAATAATATGCTTTTAGCTTAATAATGCAAAAAAGGTTGCAATATTTTTTATTTATTTTTTTCATTAAAAAAAAAAAATCTTCAGTTTGGCTATTAGGCTGTGTGCCCACGATGCGTTTAAGCGTTTCCGCTGCGGCAGAAACGCTTAAACGCTTGGTAGAAGTCCTGCCATGTTCCCCAATGATAATCCGCATGTGCTGTGCACATGCTGCGGAAACTTCCGCTGCGGATTATCATTGCGGAAAAAAACGCAGCACTACCAATTATTTTGCGGAAGCTCGGCTTTTTCGCTGCCATTTACTTGCATTGAAACACATGGAATCTGCATCACTGTATGTGTAGATGCGCATTCCACGCGTACTTATGTGCGGATTGTACCCGGGTCTAGAGAAGAGGAGACTCTCCTCCGGACCCGGGTACCATAGAATCTGTAAAACAAAACAAAAAAGAATAAAATTAAAAAATAAATATATACTTACCTTCCGGCGGCCGGCGCTGCGCTCCTCCTTGCTTGGCAGCAGTTTGCGATGGAATGAAGGACCTGGGCTGACGTCAGAGTCATGTGACGGGTCACGCGACGCTGACGTTGGCAGGTCCTTCAGTGTAGCGCAGCCGGGACAGAGGGAAACAAGACTGCGGGGGCCATCGGAGGGTAAGTAGATATTTATTTTTTTATTTTTTGACATTCTCTCGGGTCACAGTACATAAATCCATGCCGTTTGCATGGATTTATATAGTGTGACCAAGTTATCAAGCACTTTCCAAGTGATGCTAAAATCGCCTGGAAAGCGCATGTCAACCCTTATGCTGAAATGCAAGTGAAGAACGCTTCACATCCGCATGTCCCTGGCAGGAAAAACGCATGTACAATCCGCATGCGTTTTTTATCTGCCAGGGAGATGCAGAAACACTCAGGAAAAAATCCTGAGCATTTCTGCATCATGGGCACAGAGCCTTAAGGCCCCGTCACACATAACGATCTCGCTAGCGATCTCGTTGATACGTCACGGTTTTTGTGACGCAATAGCGATCTTGCTAGCAATCTCGTTATGTCTGACAGGTACAGCGATCAGGCCCCTGCTGTGAGATCGCTGATCGTTACAAAGCTTCCTGGACCATTCCTGGGTCGTTGCGCTCCCGCTGTGTGTATCTCTGTATTTGACACCTTATCAACGACCTCGTTAGCGATTCAGAACTGAGACACGTAGGCGGGCATAAATTGCACTTTTCCGCGCCCCCTCGTCCCCCATTGGTGGTCGCTACAGCGTTCTCATTTTCCGCCGTGCATAAAGAAGTCAACAGAATAGCGATTCCATCCTTTGTTTCTGACCTCGTGCTGGATTGCGGATCCTAGCAGAATTCTCCGGGCTGTTGATATGTGGAGTCACAGCCGAAGAACACTACTACAATCCACAAACCAGAACGCTTGTCAGGAACAAAGCCCAGATGAATGGATACAGAGTCACAGCCGGAGAACGCTACTACGATCTGAAACCAGAACGCAGTCAGGAACAAAGGGATGGAATTGCTACAACGTGGCCTTCTTTTAAACCAAGGCTGCCCAATCAGAACGCAGTAGCTTCCACCAATCGGAGATGAGGGGGCGCGGAAAAGTGATTTTATGCACGCCTTTGTGACACAGTACAGTCCCTATCAAGGTGTGGATCGTTGAAATGGCTGCTGTGTGAAAGTGTCCCAACGACCGCCGAGATCGTTGGGAAGTTCTGCATGTTTGACAACTCCCCAGCAATCACGACCGACTCTCCAGTGATCCCAAAACCGTGACGCACTAACGATCTCGCTAGCGATCTCGTTATGTGTGACTGGGCCTTTAGACACTGGGCACATTGCTAACTAGTGAATGAGCTGAGAGCTCCTGTGCTTGTTCTGATAAGCGTGTAGCGCTTATCTGTCTCCTGATGTCTGTAGATGCAAGTCAGCTGAGAGGAGCTCAGAAAAAGATAAGGTTACAATGTCTCCTGTCAGCTCACTGACTGATTCTCTGATAACTCATTCTGCAACCCTGAGGATATAGAAGACTAAAAGTGCCAAGAACTCGCTCATAACTTGCTCCATATTTGTGTTCTAGATATATTTTGTTCTCTCTGAACAACGATCCCAACTAATAGATGCCGTGAGCTCAGACGACACAGTCTAAAGATGCGCCAGATTTATCATTGTCTAGTCCAAGCTTGCACTCTCTAAACGTTAGACAGGCTGGGTAACTGATTCCTGTTATTCCTGAGTAGTGTATTCTGCAATAAAAAGGCAGAAGTACAATTTTGTTTGTTGTCTTCTAAAACCAATGATTAATAAGTGAAGGTGTGCGATATGTCCCAAAGCTAACAGGAAACGTTACAATCAGCGTGCTAACGACAAGCCCTGACACGGCCCTGTCAGCGGGAAGATACAAGTCGCATGTTCTAGGAATGCAGCGACACAAAATACTGTGAAAAGGAGTAAAATGTAACTATAAAAGTTTGCCGGAAGCATTCTGACCAGAACACTATAAAGTTACCGTCATTTATAGCACATGGTGAATGCTGTAAAAGGGGCTGGGGGATCAGTCAGTTCATTCTATTGATTTGCCATTTGAACAATGTCTTTTTAGCTCGGCACCCTCCTCCTGATGTTGGTGGAGCGGGCACTACAGGAGGTAGAGGAGCTGCTGTGCCCCCCAATAATATGTTAGCAGATCTGTTCCTCCTCACCTTTTTCTTTTCTCCCATCCTGCATCCAGATTATGGTTAACTCGCTCCTTTCTGTTCTTGGACCATCGTGCCTTCTCTTACCTCTGCTCCTTGCTCTCCATAAATTGCAATATTTTCTGATTGCTTGACTGTCATCTCCCTCTTCCACTGTCTGATCAGACGTATGAACCATAAAAAAAAAAAAAAAAAGCATGACATAATCATTAAAAAAAAAGTCAGCTCACCCATACAATAAGTTCAATTCATGGAGGACATCAGCATGATCCAAAACAGTCAATGAAGTGGAGTAGATATTAGTTATGATATGCGGTATAGATTGTAGTGAATTTATTGGCCTCGCCCACACAAAAAAAAATTGAAAATCATCCTTAAGTTTAAAGTATAAAATTGATTTTAATTTATTTTGTTTGTGTTATATATATATATATATATATATATATATATATATATATATAATATTTTTTTTTTTTTTTTTTTTTTTTTTTTTTTTTTTGCAAAACCTGTAAAACTTATGAAAGCAATGAAATGTTCAAGTTCTGTAGGATTTAATGTTCATTAGTGGATAATAATAATTTCCAATCTCTGCTAAACCAAGATGTTCCCTGTCTTTTTCTTTATTTTCCTGAATCTAGCAATGTGGGATTAATGCCAATGATGTGAAGAAGCTGGAGGAGGCCGGTTTCCACACGGTGGAGGCGGTGGCCTATGCGCCCAAGAAAGAGCTCATCAATATCAAAGGAATCAGTGAAGCCAAAGCCGACAAAATCTTGGTAACTTTAGAAGAGTTTTTACTCGGAGCTTAGTTCCTTTCCACCAGGTTATTTGTCACTTGATGAGAAGAATATCCTAGTAATTATCCAAATAAAGTAACCATGATCAGGAAAATTAGATTTTTTCCATTGTGATTTCTAGCTATTTCAGTGCAATCTCACATAGGTGACAGTCATTGGGTGCAAGCACACCTGTAATATAGTCTGTTTCTTCTAGGCAGAGGCTGCAAAACTTGTCCCCATGGGATTTACCACAGCGACAGAGTTCCACCAGAGGCGATCTGAGATCATACAGATTTCCTCCGGCTCCAAAGAATTGGACAAGTTATTACAAGGTGAGGCGCATTTCCTTTTCTTCAGCTTTTATTTACCAGCTTACCTTAAAGGGTTGTTCCCATCTTTATAGAGGGATATTGTCGGATAGCACTTGTAAAAATAAGCACTTTTTCAATTTACTGTTTCTAATAATTTTCAGAAATATCAACACGTTTGTTTATAGCTGTTTGTATGGGAGACCGACCACTGCTGCTGTCTAGGAGGCCGACCACCGCTGCTGTCTGGCTTGTAAACACGCTGCTGCAGCTGGGCATGATTAGGAGTCAGCGATCCTAGCCAGCTTGAAAACATGTTCAGCTGTCTAGCAGCGGTGGTCGGTCTCCAAGGCAACAAACTTTAAACAAAAACTGTTCATATCTGTAAAAGAGCTGAAAGTTATAACAAGCAATAAACGTCAAAATTGCTTGTACTTATTGGGAATAACTTACTTGTGGTGGTTGAGTGAATTTTCAGGGGTTTTTTTGTGTTCTAATGTTGGATTTCTCTTAGGGGGAATTGAGACCGGTTCAATAACTGAGATGTTTGGAGAGTTTCGCACGGGGAAGACCCAGTTGTGTCACACCCTGGCTGTCACCTGTCAGGTACGTATGGAGCCGCATGAACCTCTCCTCTGTTACCATTAATGATTATGTATCCAGGCCTATTACCAAGAAGCTGAACTCTCCTCTCCATACTTCTCTGTTCTGGTTCTTTTGTATCTTTATAAACAAAGTACGTTTTAAGAAACATATCTATCTTTATATATAGAAGTTTGTTATTTATTTTTCCTCTATCCATGGATCATTGAGTGCTTGCTTTTCTTCTCCTACCTCTCTCCTCCCCGCCTTGTTTATTGCTACTATTTTGGGGTACATACAAAGCTTTGATAATCTTCTTTGTTGGTGGTTTGACAAACAAGAAATGGTACTTATGGCATGTTTTCTTTTTATGGTGTTTCCATTTTTGGGTTAATTTCTATACTTTCTCTATAGATGACAGTATTATGGATGCGCCGTTAGTATGTGTGTGCATATATATATTTATATATAATAACTCTCTTCACAGAAGGACATGGTTTCTTAGCATTGCAGTATATAGTACAAAAAATATATTATTTAAATATAATATTTTATATATAGATTTTTTTTTTTTTTGTACTATATACTGCAATACAAGGAAACCATGTCCTTCTGTGAAGCGAAGCCTGTAGTTGGACTTCATGGGGGTACAAAGATGATGGCGGCTGAGCCCTCCAGGAGGCCCACTGGCTGTGGTGACAGCCCATCACTACTCCGTTACACGATCACAACACGTAAATTCCGCAGTCTAATATTGACAGCGGCCTTTAAGTGGTTAAAAAGCGTCTGGTGTTAGAGGCTGTGAGACAAAGTTGGGATCCTCAGTGCTGGGAGTGAGCTTGGCTCCTCAGCCTGATCTATACATCACCTCCTGTCATGATACATGTACATCACATGTCTACAGAGGGTTTTCCCACAAAATATCTTGTGAATAAATGTTTGGTTTTTTTGTCAATTGGGGTCCCAAGCTGCTGTTCCTTGTAAATCGCTGCCCCTCCAATCATTTTTGGTAGGATGCATGAAGTTAAGCCCAGCACCTGGCAGTCCTTGCCTCTCCCATAGGGTCACAGGCCCACCGCTGCCCTTTCACTTCATTTAGTTCACATTGTGGCTAGGATGAATGGTGATTTGGGATCCCCCCCTCGTAGTGATCGGTGGGACTGCATTGATCGTGCGTGGAAACACCCATTGACCGTTTTCTGGATCCTGGACACTCCTTGTCTTTGAGCTCGTATTTTCCTTTTCCAGCTTCCCATTGACAGAGGTGGCGGTGAGGGGAAGGCCATGTACATAGACACAGAGGGCACCTTTAGACCAGAAAGGCTTCTTGCAGTTGCGGAAAGGTAGGACTGGCTGTAGTATCAGACTGTACTGGAGGAGAACGTTCGATGCGGCTGTGTGAGGCTATGGCGTCTTACTCTAGGTACGGCCTATCTGGCAGCGATGTCCTGGACAACGTGGCGTACGCACGAGCCTTCAATACCGATCACCAGACACAGCTCCTATACCAGGCGTCAGCCATGATGGCAGAATCAAGGTAACTGGAAGTAAACCACATTAATAAAAAAAAACACTTGTCCTCCTCCTCCCTTTGTGCTGTATTGTATCATCATTAGTTGTCACCCAGCTTTCCTGGGAACTCGTCTGTATCCCAGCTTGTATATATGTGTTACTGATATGTGACAAGTGTGTGTGTGTGTGGCTGATATTATGGGAGTTGTACAGTTATATTCACACTGAGCTGTGTGGGGGGGTTTAGCATTTCTGAAGCAGAAGCTGAGTGGAAACTCTCCTGAAAGACTGTGGAATTTCCACTCTTATAAACAGCTTTTTGTGACTTAGAGTTTTCACTCTCTGCATATTGTAGAGGTAATAACTGACTCTTGTATACAGAGAGGAGGGAGCCTGTATCCTGCCTTATAGAAAGGAAATGCATGCACAGCAATTCTTTACAATCTATTGGTTACTCTCATTTTGTAAAAAAAAAAGGAAAAATCTGATGATCACACAGCACCTAGCAGACAGCTCTAAATTCATGTGCTTGCATAATATATATTTATTTGTTTTAAAAAAAAAATTCCAAAAAAAAACCCCAACCTATGTTTTTTTATTAATCTTCTATGGCACTGGCAGAATTAGCAGAGCGCTTTTTCTAGAAGTCTCAAGAAGATGATGGGAAACCAAACAGGTGGGAAGGTGTATATAAATGATTGGACCCGCCATGGAGCACCGGTGCTAGGTTTGAACAGTCATTATGTGCTGACTAGTCCATTTAACAGTCAGCCCCCAGTGGATCAGTAGGTTATCCCTATGAATAGGGAATATCTTTCAATTGTGGGAATACCCCTTTTAAGTTTTTAGAATTTTTTTTTTTGTTCAAACAATTGTTCTTTAGGCTATTTTTCCTAATGTTAACCTTCCTGCAGGTACGCCCTTCTGATCGTGGACAGTGCGACGGCTCTGTACAGGACGGATTACTCGGGCAGAGGGGAGCTGTCTGCACGTCAGATGCACTTGGCTCGTTTCCTGAGGATGTTGCTGCGGCTGGCTGATGAGGTGAGCGTGGGGGGACGTGCCCGGGGGGACGTGTACGGGGACAGTCACATGTGTACAGCCACTATCCACACTTATAGTAGTGACTGCACCTAACATTCGCTCCATGTCTTCTCTGCAGTTCGGTGTGGCTGTTGTAATTACCAACCAAGTAGTGGCACAAGTGGATGGAGCGGCCATGTTTGCTGCTGATCCTAAAAAACCCATTGGAGGAAATATCATCGCTCACGCATCCACAACACGGTGAGGAGGAATCCTGATCTGTGCACCGAAACGGCAATCCTGCATCACAAAAGGCCGCAGACTGCTTAGATTAGATTTCTGCTCAGTCTCTGTGGGGATTAATCATTCATTACCTCTTTATTCTTTCCCATAGATTGTACCTAAGAAAGGGTAGAGGAGAAACCCGAATCTGCAAGATCTACGACTCTCCTTGTTTGCCTGAGGCAGAGGCCATGTTTGCAATTAATGCTGATGGGGTAGGCGATGCCAAGGACTGAGCCCCGTACTGATCGTCTGCGGCTGGTACCAGGGAGGTGGACTGATGCGGGCAACTAAAGGGCATATTACCCTTCATGGTGGATTGTACCAAGCTGAGAAACTATACAAACTGTTCTGTAAGATCCACCAGATCCTCAGACTCCAGAAGATCTCGTCTAAGACGGCCATGGCAAAGATTCTGGCTGCTTTTTTTTTTTTTTTTTTTTTTTTTACTTTCCTGACAAAAAGCCACCAATTCTCATTAAGGTTTACTGAGCATTTATGTGTTAGAGAATGTAAAAATACTACAAAGTAATTGTCTTTATCGTCCGCCCCCTCCACTGCTGCTGTCCTGGCACCTACCATGTCCCTTTACTTCTCTGACTGGACGGACACGCGACTGCTGCAGCAGTGACATTTTTTTCGTCTCCCTTGCAGTCAGTGATTGACTGCAGCAGTCACGTCTAGATGGAGCACAAAGTATAGAGACTATGGGGGAGCTGGCAGACAGCAGGGTTGGAGTGACAGGGGATTGGTAAGGTGAGTATTACTTACAGCTTTCTGTGAGGTAAGTGGCCGGACACTGTCACTGATCCGTTTCTGTAACGCTGGGGCATCCGACCACCGCATCCAGGGACGGCGGAGGCAATGTACATGTGGTTTATTCTGTAGAACTTGTATTGGTTTGTGTGTCTGTATACATGTATATACTGAAGTGCAACTGAATAATAAATGACTACACAATCACAATTCAGTAATATTAGTGGGCAAAAAGTAGTTTTTAGCTGCAAAAGTGATCTAATAAAGTGGGGCTCCTCCTGACAAAATGTGCACATGGCATTTACTGTCTGTCGGCCTGACAAAGGGAAATGGTCAGCAGGTTTTTTCTATCTAATTTGAGAGCACATGATGTAGGGGCTGAGACCCTGATTCCAGCAATGGCACTTGGTGGGCTGTGTGTTGTCGCTTCAAAAAAATCGGTGTTTTATCAGCAGGAGATTATCACTGCAGAACTAGGTGCCTCGTGCCTCCTGGTCATGCTCTGTATAACCACATCCCCACCACTGATTGGCAACTTCCTGTGTATAGCCCTGCCACTGATTGGCAACTTCCTGTGTATAGCCCCGCCACTGATTGGCAGCTTACTACCTATGCAGTGTACACAGGAAGCTGCCAATCAGTGGTGTGGGCGGGGCTATACAGAGCTCAGCATTCTGAGCACTGCTCGATCTGCAGGAAACTGATTACATCACAATGACAACCAGCAGCCCAGTAAGTGATGCATCGCTGGAATCAGGGTCTCTTCCCCTACATCATGCTGCTCTGTTTACATAGCATAAATCTACTGACAGATTCCCTTTAAGTTCTTGTAAACCTCATCCATGTGCTGGACAAAAGCCTGCAGAGAATTGAGGACTTTCTGCAGTCGTGCTCATCACATGAGAAGGGGAGCGGGGCCGGTGACGGCACATCGGATACTTGCCAGGTCGGGTGCACAAGTAGCAGGTTATGGTGAACCTGTTTATGCAATGACCAGGACAGATGCCTGCAATCTGGCAGATATCAGACGTGACCTGACCACCCCATGCAGGAGTGAGCGGAGCCTCAATACCCTTTTCCCTTTTTTGATCTCTACTGATCAGTAATCCACTGTGCTTTTCAGGCTTCGCTTAAAGGGAAAAAGTTAGTAACTGTTATAATTTGCGTCCCATGGTGTTTTATTATTCTCAGAACATCGACCTCCTGTGACCAGTGCTCGTGCGGGGTCATAAATGCTAAACAAAGTGCAGATCTGGATGTTGGTAATGCGGCTGATGAGATTTATCTGGACTTTATAAAGGCATTTGATCCTGTACCACAGAACAGCCTTATACTGAAGCTTCAGAAGCCGAGACTGGGGGAACTATATACAGATGGCTAAGGAACTGGCTAAATGATAGGAAACAAAGTGTCGTCATAAATGGTACGTTCTCTAAATGGGATATAGTCAGTAGTGGGGGCGCCGCAGGCGTCTGTGCCGGGAGCGGTGGGGGGCGCCGCAGGCGTCTGTGCCGGGAGCGGTGGGGGGCGCCGCAGGCGTCTGTGCCGGGAGCGGTGGGGGGCGCCGCAGGCGTCTGTGCCGGGAGCAGTGCTCAATGTCAAGAAGTAGTCAAAAAAGCAAATAAGATTTTAGGATGTATGAAAAAGATAAAACCCTGCAATCCCAACGTACCGTGATCCCTTTATAAATCACTGGTGAGGCCACATCTAGAATATGGGATCCAGTTTTGGACTCCACATTTTAAAAAGGATATTCAGAAGATAGTCAGTTCAAAGGCGACAACTAGATTATTACAAGGGATGGAGGCCGCTCATATGACGAGAGGTTGGAAAAGTTGTGCTCGTCACCAGGTTCTTCTCTCTCGCCCCTGTTGTGCAGGCTGCAGCTTCTCACCAACACCACATATACTCAATGAGAATCAATGGAACAGCAGGGGGCGCCATCACAGGGGAAACTGTGAAAGCCAATAATTCTCCATGATAAATTGTTTTTTTTTTTTGTTTGTTTTTTTTCTAACCGAGAAACTTATTTGTTCATATGCCCTACTAAAAGATGTTTGCTGTAACTGTGTGGCTCCTACTTTATTACACTATTTCAGTTGACCATATGTATTGCTTAGAGGTATTCCCATCTCCAGGATCCTATCCCAGTAAGTAGTAGGTATAATAATATTAGCAAATGCCTCCAATTAGAAATGTAGTATAGTTCTTCTGATTCGTTATGTCGTTTACCCCATGTGCAGGGCATTGCAGTAGCTTTGGTATCCATGGATACGACCGCTCATATAGTGACAGTTGTGAGTGGTCGCAACAATGGATACTTAAGCTACTGCAATGCCTTGCCATCAGAAGAACTATACTAAATTTCTAAGTGGAGGTATTTGTTAATATTACACCTACTACATATCGGGATAGGATCTTGGGGATGGAAATACCCTTTTAAGCCTTCACTGTAGAAAAGTAATATAGGCAACAAGATATCAGCTGAGTACTGAGGGGCCTCCAAGGAAGGAGTTAATCAGTCGTGATGGCTACATGTATAGGATCTCATTAAAACATAATATAAATAGTTCATGTTCTTAAATATCTATCTTTAGGAAACACTTCTACCCTGAGCACCTATAATGTAGGTGTGTTAGACATTTACTCTGTATAGGGCACTTATGTATGTCTCCATTTATTAGCAGTGTGTGATGTGTGCCACTAGGTGGCACTACAGTTCTCACAAAAGAGGTTGGTTGTCCAATAATACGACCCTTGCTATGGAGGGACCTGCAGCATCTAGGGGTGGGGGGAACTATCCGGTTACAATGAAAACAGAATAAACCAGATCCATGATAGATATGTAACAGATTGAATATCATTATAGATTTCTTATATATCTAACGATCTGAAAAGAATGGGGTACACATGATTCTTACAATAAACATAGGGGGGAGGCATAGGTTTCTAATCAGAGGGCTGTGCAATCATCTTAAATGTCCAATTCTCAATATGGGGAACAATAACTTTTTTGCAATTTTGTCTATATATGCAGCATATCTGTAAAGCCTTTACTAAAAGGTTTAACCACTGAAATAATCAGTCTCCTCTTTAGATTGGCTGCAGAATTCCTCCTGAATTGTCCATTTGTATCTGGAGTTTCTTCTCCAAAATCCTCATAAAATTTGAATACGCTTCTTGGTGATTTAAGTGGAAAATGCTAAATAAAAAAAAAAAGCACTATGGGGTTATTTTCCCATTAAAATAAATAGGAAACTTATTCAAAGGGTATTTGAAGCATTATGTGGAATTGGGAGCAGAAAACGCTTTAGAATCATTAAAGGGGTATTCCCATCTCCAAGATTCTACCTCAATATGTAATAGGTTTAATAATATTAGCAAATACCTGTAATTAGAACTGTATAGTTCTTCTGATTTCATTATGTCGCTTTCCCTATGTGCAGGGCATTGTAAAAGTTTAGGTAGCCATGGTTGCGACCACTCGTATAGTGAGTTGGTTGGTTTAGTGGTCTTAACTATGGATACCTAAGCTACTTTAATGCGCTGAACATGGGTTAAGTGACATAGAAATAAAGTATAGTCTTTCTGTTTTGCCAGTTAGAGATATTTTCTCATATTAATATTACATTTTGTCCATATTGGGATAGGATTTTGGAGATGGGAATATCCCTTTTAACTACTCCTGGATCGCCCGTAGACTCTAAATGTCCGTCCACTCCGCATATCACTACACTGCAATGCCGCTCGAAAATATATGGCAAACTGCTGCATGAGACAGTGCAGGATCTGGGTGTCAGACACAGCCTAACTCCTCATAGAAAAGGCAGAGATGGTACTAAACCTGTGTCGTGTCTACCAACAGCTCACACATCCCAAAATTATCTGCAGTCCACCTCCTTGCTTTACTGTAGGAATGGTGTTCTTTTCATCATTAGCCTTGTTGCCCTCTCTCCAAATGTAACGTTTATGGTTGTGGCCAAAAAGTTTAATTTTGGTCTCATCACTCCAAATTACTTTGTTTCAGAGGTTTTGAGGCTTGTCTCTGCTGTGTTTGGTGTATTGTAGGCAACATACTTTGTTGCTTTTGTGCAGTAATGGCTTTCTTCTGCAGATTCGACCATTTTTCTTCAAGTGCCTCCTTATTGTGCATCTTGAAACATCCACACCGCTAGTTTTCAGAGAGTCCTGAATTTCAGCTGATGTTATTTGTGGGTTTTTCTTTGCATCCCGAAAAATTTTCCTGGCAGTTGTGGCTGAAATTTTTGTTGGTCTACCTGACTGTGGTTTGGTTTTTACAGAGCCCCTGATTTTCCATTTGTTAATCCCAGTTTGACCGTTGCTGACTAGCATTATCAAGTCCTTGGATATCTTTTTGTATCCCTTTCTGGTATTATACAGTTCAACTACCTTTTCCCGTAGATCCTTTGACAATTCTTTGGCTTTCCCCATGACTCACAATCCAGAAACATCAGTGGCTGGATGAAAGATGCAAGAGTCTGTCTGGATCCCAGAAACTCACTCAGCTTTTATGCACACACACTGATTACAAGCAAACAGGTCACAGGTGAGGATGTTACCTTTAGCAGTCATTCAAACCCATTGGTGTCAAATTCTGAGCATGTTATAAGGCCAAAATCACCAGGGTATGTGAACTTTTGGTCAGGTTCATTTGGATGTTTTTGGTTGTCAGTAAGATTTAAAGAGAAAACAGTAGTTTGACAATAAATGACTTCACCCAACAAAAAAACCATAGGTGGAGAAAACATTGTTTTGTTATCACTCATATTCTCTGAAACGAGATGTCTGCCCCCCAGTCCCACATGAATTTTGCACAAAGGACAGCAGAACTACAAGACAGAAAAAAGTGACCTAAAATAAACACATGGAGACGGAAGCATTTGGGGCTATGGTGCTGAGGAAACATGATCAGGTGATTGCCAAGAGGAAACAAGTGCTCCTGGGTCCTAGCAGACTTGGATAATCTCTGCAGTTCAGGCAGGAGGATGAATTTAACCCTGTAACTATGCTAATTTGCCAGCCCCAGTGACAGGGGAAAACAGCAATATGAAAAATGTAATAAAAGGTTGCAATGCTTCTTGATGAGGTAAAATGTGAAATAAATGACTTGTTCATATTTATTTTTTCCTTTAAACAGAAGCCACTGCCAGTTTGAATAGTGTCTGATGACTTTCCTCTAAATTTTCCCAATGGTAGCAAAAAATGGCCTGGTCTTGAACAGGTTAAAAGCAGTGTGACCGTATCCTTATTTTCACTAATCACTGACCCAGCGCCATTTTCCCGACTTCCACAGTCTAGTACAACCCTTTGTACGGCATTGCCGCTTCTGTTTCATATATCCAGTCGTTTTATTATATATTATTATTAAACTAAGTTCATTCAGAGCTCAGGATGGCGGAGATCTCTGGTCTGTGCTCAGCTCATGCCCCTGGCCCCAAAAACAGGATATGTAGCACTAGGCTCAGCACTATGTAAGTCACACGCGTCTGCCGCCTGCACAGCCGCATCCAGGGCACTGCTGGCCCACTTACATATCAGTGGGTGGACGATGGGCTTAGGTCATGATGTTACTTTGATGTCACATTATTCTCTTATGTAGATCCCACTGATGATTATTCTATTTGGAGTCAATTTTTCATTAGAACAGTCACCACCAACAAAATCAACCAGTGCACTGTTACACTATCTGGCCAATCCCCATTTACACTAGATTCAACATATAGATTTTTCCATCTATGGACCATCAATTATAACCAATAATTATACTGTCATGCTAATATTCTCCTAAAAGGACATACAGAGAAAGAGGAAAAAAATCTCAGGCTTTAAGCTTTAGTACATTTACTATCAAAACTATACAACCCCCATTGCAAATCTAGATTCTTGTGTTTATAACCTGCTGGGAACATGATATAGCCGGACACCAGATACCAGCAGTATTCCTAAGGAGGATTAGCCTATTCCTCATCCGCAATGGCCTCCCGTATCCGTCCCTCTTCCCCATCCCCAGTATCGGCACCTGCATACACTGCACCCCCACACCAGTATCGGCCCCTGCATACACTCCATCCCCCAGTATCGGCCCCTGCGCACACCCACCTCCCAAGCATCGGCCCCTGCATACACTGCACCCCCCCACACCCAATATAGGTCTCTCATGCACTGCACCCCAACAGTATCGGCCTCTCATACACTGCCCCCCACCCCCTCTCCTAGTATCGCCCAATATCAGCCACTCATACACTGCACCCCCCCCCGTATTGGCCTCTGCATACACTTCTACCACTCCCCAGTATCGGCCCCCGTGTACACTGCACCCCCCCCAGTATCGACCCCTGCATTCACTACACTGCACTGCACACACACACACACACACACACACACACACACACACACACACACACACACACACCCCCACCCCCCCGACCAATAGCGACCTCTCATACGCTGCAGCCACACACACACACCCTCCCCCCCCCCAGTATCAGCGCCTCCATAACCTGCACCTGCCCCAGTATCGGCGCCTGCATACACAACCCCCCCCCCCCCCCACCCCCGATATCGGCCCCTGCATACACTGCACCCCCCCCCAGTATCGGCGCCTGCATACACTGCACCCCGCCCCCAGTATCGGCGCCTGCATACACTGCACACCCTCCCAGTATCTCCCAATATCGGACTCTCATAGACTGCAGCCAACCCCCCCCCCCCCACTCCCCTCCCCAGTATTGGTGCCTGCATGCACTCTATTCCAGTAGTGGCCCCAGCATACACTGCACCCCCCCCACCCAGTATCACCCAATATAGGCCTCTCTTACACTGCTACCCCCCCTCCCTCCCCAGTATCGGCCCCTGCATACACTGCGTTCATACACCCCCACTCCCCTCCCCAGTATTGGCGCCTGCATGCACTCTATTCCAGTATCGGCCCCTGCATACACTGCTACCCCCTCCCCTGCATACACTGCGCACACACACCCCCACTCCCCTCCCCAGTATTGGCGCCTGCATGCACTCTATTCCAGTAGCGGCCCCTGCATACACTGCACACCCCCATCTCCCCAGTATCAGCCCCTGCATACACTGCACACCCCCACCCAGTATCACCCAATATAGGCCTCTCATACACTACTACCCCCCCCCCTCCCTCCCCAGTATCGGCCCCTGCATACACTGCGCACACACCCCCCCACTCCCCTTCCCCAGTATTGGCGCCTGCATGCACTCTATTCCAGTAGCGGCCCCTGCATACACTGCACCCCCCCACCCAGTATCACCCAATATAGGCCTCTCATACACTGCTACCCCCTCCCCTGCATACACTGCGCACACACACCCCCACTCCCCTCCCCAGTATTGGCGCCTGCATGCACTCTATTCCAGTAGCGGCCCCTGCATACACTGCACACCCCCATCTCCCCAGTATCAGCCCCTGCATACACTGCACACCCCCACCCAGTATCACCCAATATAGGCCTCTCATACACTACTACCCCCCCCCCTCCCTCCCCAGTATCGGCCCCTGCATACACTGCGCACACACCCCCCCACTCCCCTTCCCCAGTATTGGCGCCTGCATGCACTCTATTCCAGTAGCGGCCCCTGCATACACTGCACACCCCCATCTCCCCAGTATCAGCCCCTGCATACACTGCACACCCCCACCCAGTATCAACCAATATAGGCCTCTCATACACTGCTACCCCCCCCCCCCTCCCTCCCCAGTGTCGGCCCCTGCATACACTGCGCACACACACCCCCCACTCCCCTCCCCAGTATTGGCGCCTGCATGCACTCTATTCCAGTATCGGCCCCTGCATACACTGCACACCCCCACCCAGTATCACCCAATATAGGCCTCTCATACACTGCTACCCCCCCCCCCTCCCTCCCCAGTATCGGCCCCTGCATACACTGCGCACACACACCCCCACTCCCCTCCCCAGTATTGGCGCCTGCATGCACTTTATTCCAGTAGCGGCCCCTGCATACACTGCACACCCCCATCTCCCCAGTATCGGCCCCTGCATACACTGCACACCCCCACCCAGTATCACCCAATATAGGCCTCTCATACACTGCTACCCCCCCCCCCTCCCTCCCCAGTATCGGCCCCTGCATACACTGCACACCCCCACCCAGTATCACCCAATATAGGCCTCTCATACACTGCTACCCCCCCCTCCCTCCCCAGTATCGGCCCCTGCATACACTGCGCACACACACCCCCACTCCCCTCCCCAATATTGGCGCCTGCATGCACTCTTTTCCAGTATCGGCCCCTGCATACACTGCACACCCCCACCCAGTATCACCCAATATAGGCCTCTCATACACTGCTACCCCCCCCCCCCCACCCTCCCTCCCCAGTATCGGCCCCTGCATACACTGCACACCCCCATCTCCCCAGTATCGGCCCCTGCATACACTGCGCACACACACCCCCACTCCCCTCCCCAGTATTGGCGCCTGCATGCACTCTATTCCAGTAGCGGCCCCTGCATACACTGCACACCCCCATCTCCCCAGTATCGGCCCCTGCATACACTGCACACCCCCACCCAGTATCACCCAATATAGGCCTCTCATACACTGCTACCCCCTCCCTCCCTCCCCAGTATCGGCCCCTGCATACACTGCGCACACACCCCCCCACTCCCCTTCCCCAGTATTGGCGCCTGCATGCACTCTATTCCAGTAGCGGCCCCTGCATACACTGCACACCCCCATCTCCCCAGTATCGGCCCCTGCATACACTGCACCCCCCCCACCCAGTATCAACCAATATAGGCCTCTCATACACTGCTACCCCCCCCCCCCCTCCCTCCCCAGTATCGGCCCCTGCATACACTGCGCACACACACCCCCACTCCCCTCCCCAGTATTGGCGCCTGCATGCACTCTATTCCAGTATCGGCCCCTGCATACACTGCACACCCCCACCCAGTATCACCCAATATAGGCCTCTCATACACTGCTACCCCCCCCTCCCTCCCCAGTATCAGCCCCTGCATACACTGCGCACACACACCCCCACTCCCCTCCCCAGTATTGGCGCCTGCATGCACTCTATTCCAGTATCGGCCCCTGCATACACTGCACACCCCCACCCAGTATCACCCAATATAGGCCTCTCATACACTGCTACCCCCCCCCCCCCTCCCCAGTATCGGCCCCTGCATACACTGCGCACACACCCCCCCCACTCCCCTCCCCAGTATTGGCGCCTGCATGCACTTTATTCCAGTGTCGGCCCCTGCATACACTGCTACCCCCCACCCAGTATCGGCCCCTGCATACACTGCGCACGCACACCCCCACTCCCCTCCCCAGTATCGGCGCCTGCATACACTGCACACCCTCCCAGTATCTCCCAATATCGGACTCTCATAGACTGCAGCCACCCCCCCCCCCCCACACTCCCCTCCCCAGTATTGGTGCCTGCATGCACTCTATTCCAGTAGTGGCCCCAGCATACACTGCACCCCCCCCACCCAGTATCACCTAATATAGGCCTCTCTTACACTGCTACCCCCCCTCCCTCCCCAGTATCGGCCCCTGCATACACTGCGTTCATACACCCCCACTCCCCTCCCCAGTATTGGCGCCTGCATGCACTCTATTCCAGTAGCGGCCCCTGCATACACTGCACCCCGCCCCCCTCCCAGTATCGGCCCCTGCATACACTGCACCCCCCCACCCAGTATCACCCAATATAGGCCTCTCATACACTGCTACCCCCTCCCCTGCATACACTGCGCACACACACCCCCACTCCCCTCCCCAGTATTGGCGCCTGCATGCACTCTATTCGAGTAGCGGCCCCTGCATACACTGCACACCCCCATCTCCCCAGTATCAGCCCCTGCATACACTGCACACCCCCACCCAGTATCACCCAATATAGGCCTCTCATACACTACTACCCCCCCCCCCCTCCCTCCCCAGTATCGGCCCCTGCATACACTGCGCACACACCCCCCCACTCCCCTTCCCCAGTATTGGCGCCTGCATGCACTCTATTCCAGTAGCGGCCCCTGCATACACTGCACACCCCCATCTCCCCAGTATCGGCCCCTGCATACACTGCACCCCCCCCCACCCAGTATCAACCAATATAGGCCTCTCCTACACTGCTACCCCCCCCCCTCCCTCCCCAGTGTCGGCCCCTGCATACACTGCGCACACACACCCCCACTCCCCTCCCCAGTATTGGCGCCTGCATGCACTCTATTCCAGTATCGGCCCCTGCATACACTGCACACCCCCACCCAGTATCACCCAATATAGGCCTCTCATACACTGCTACCCCCCCCCTCCCTCCCCAGTATCGGCCCCTGCATACACTGCGCACACACACCCCCACTCCCCTCCCCAGTATTGGCGCCTGCATGCACTCTATTCCAGTATCGGCCCCTGCATACACTGCACACCCCCACCCAGTATCACCCAATATAGGCCTCTCATACACTGCTACCCCCCCCCCTCCCCAGTATCGGCCCCTGCATACACTGCGCGCACACACCCCCACTCCCCTCCCCAGTATTGGCGCCTGCATGCACTTTATTCCAGTAGCGGCCCCTGCATACACTGCACACCCCCATCTCCCCAGTATCGGCCCCTGCATACACTGCACACCCCCACCCAGTATCACCCAATATAGGCCTCTCATACACTGCTACCCCCCCCCCTCCCTCCCCAGTATCGGCCCCTGCATACACTGCGCACACACACCCCCACTCCCCTCCCCAGTATTGGCGCCTGCATGCACTCTATTCCAGTATCGGCCCCTGCATACACTGCACACCCCCACCCAGTATCACCCAATATAGGCCTCTCATACACTGCTACCCCCCCCCCTCCCCAGTATCGGCCCCTGCATACACTGCGCGCACACACCCCCACTCCCCTCCCCAGTATTGGCGCCTGCATGCACTTTATTCCAGTAGCGGCCCCTGCATACACTGCACACCCCCATCTCCCCAGTATCGGCCCCTGCATACACTGCACACCCCCACCCAGTATCACCCAATATAGGCCTCTCATACACTGCTACCCCCCCCCCCCTCCCTCCCCAGTATCGGCCCCTGCATACACTGCACACCCCCACCCAGTATCACCCAATATAGGCCTCTCATACACTGCTACCCCCCCCCCCCTCCCTCCCCAGTATCGGCCCCTGCATACACTGCACACCCCCACCCAGTATCACCCAATATAGGCCTCTCATACACTGCTACCCCCCCCCCCTCCCTCCCCAGTATCGGCCCCTGCATACACTGCGCACACACACCCCCACTCCCCTCCCCAGTATTGGCGCCTGCATGCACTCTATTCCAGTATCGGCCCCTGCATACACTGCACACCCCCACCCAGTATCACCCAATATAGGCCTCTCATACACTGCTACCCCCCCCCCTCCCCAGTATCGGCCCCTGCATACACTGCGCGCACACACCCCCACTCCCCTCCCCAGTATTGGCGCCTGCATGCACTTTATTCCAGTAGCGGCCCCTGCATACACTGCACACCCCCATCTCCCCAGTATCGGCCCCTGCATACACTGCACACCCCCACCCAGTATCACCCAATATAGGCCTCTCATACACTGCTACCCCCCCCCCCCTCCCTCCCTCCCCAGTATCGGCCCCTGCATACACTGCGCACACACACCCCCACTCCCCTCCCCAGTATTGGCGCCTGCATGCACTCTATTCCAGTATCGGCCCCTGCATACACTGCACACCCCCACCCAGTATCACCCAATATAGGCCTCTCATACACTGCTACCCCCCCCCCCCTCCCTCCCCAGTATCGGCCCCTGCATACACTGCACACCCCCACCCAGTATCACCCAATATAGGCCTCTCATACACTGCTACCCCCCCCCCCTCCCTCCCCAGTATCGGCCCCTGCATACACTGCACACCCCCACCCAGTATCACCCAATATAGGCCTCTCATACACTGCTACCCCCCCCCCCCTCCCTCCCCAGTATCGGCCCCTGCATACACTGCACACCCCCACCCAGTATCACCCAATATAGGCCTCTCATACACTGCTACCCCCCCCCCCCCTCCCTCCCCAGTATCGGCCCCTGCATACACTGCGCACACACACCCAGTATCACCCAATATAGGCCTCTCATACACTGCTACCCCCTCCCCTGCATACACTGCTACCCCCCCCCCCTCCCTCCCCAGTATCGGCCCCTGCATGCACTTTATTCCAGTATCGGCCCCTGCATTTTTTTTTTTTTTTTTTTTTTTCATTTTTGTAATTTTTAAAAGGAAAATTCAGACCTTAATTAGCCTGTTAGGGTTATAGTTTGTTCACTATCACTGTTAGGAAAAGCCAGGTGATGCAAATTTCCCAGCTTTATACAAAACCCAGCCCCCTCTAACCTTGTGCCAAAAAACAGCAGCCAAGGGTTCTTCTAAGCAGCTGCCTAGCACTCTGAAAATGGTGGAGATCCACAAAGCAGGAGAAGGCAATAAGAAGATAGGAAAGCATTTAAGTTGCCCTTTCCTCAGTTCAAAATGTAATTAAGAAATGGGAGTTAACAGGAACACTGGAGGTCAAGATAAGGTCTGGAAGATCAAGCCAAGCGTCAGTGAAAGCTGCTCGTAGGATTGTTAGAGAGACAAATCAGAACCCCTCTTGGCTGCAAAACACCTTCAGAAAGATTTAGTAGGCCAGTTATGGTACATTGTTCTACTGTTCAGAGACACCTGCACAAATATGGCCTTCATAGAAGAGACATCAGAAGAAAACCTCTCCTGCGTCCTCACCATAAAATTCAGCATCAGAAGTGCAAAATATTATCTAAACAAGCCTGATGCAGTTTGGAAACAAGTTCTGTGGACCGATGAGGCAAAATAGAACTCATTGGCCACAATGATCAAAGGTATGTGTGGAAAAAAAGGGCATTTCAGGAAAAGAACATCTCACCAACCATTAAAGCGCACCTGTCAGCAGGATTGTGCTCAGTAAACTGCATACACTGTCAGGTGGGCGCCATTACACTGAGTAAAATGATACCTTTGATGATGAAATCAGTCCAGTGGTTCTTCTGTAATCTTTTTCAGTTCATAATCATATGTATATGCTCTCATTATGTATTCCTATCTGTGCCTTGTGACAGGTCATTGTGCTTTCAGTCACTTGCCTACTGTTTTAAGTATTGACTGTGTAATTTCTGTTCAAAAGTGAAAATTTACATCCCCCAATATTGTCTCCGTTGCCCGCGCATGCACAGCAGCATCTTTTGGTTGCTGAGATGCTAACTGTGCACGCGCAGGCTCCATTTTGCTTGAGGAAAAAGAATTTGGGTGCAGCAATATGGGGCCACGCATGCACAGTCGAGAAATGCTACTGGTAATACTTGCGGGCGGTGAGGGCCATATTGCTGCAGGCAAACTTCTTTTTCCTCTAGCAAAATGGCTCCTGCGCGTTCACAGTAGCATCTCCGCAACCAAAAGATGCTACGGCACGGGTGCCAGTGGCCATATTGGGGGGGAGGGGATGTAAATTTTCACTTTCACCAGAGCACATGCATATCAGTATGGAAGAGCTGAAAATAAAGATTATAAAATAATCACTGGACGGATTTCATCATCAAAGGTATCATTTTACTCAGTGTAACGTTGCCCACCTGACGGTGTATGTAGTTTACTAAGCACAATACTGCTGACAGGTGCGCTTTAGGCACTGGGGTGAAACAATCATGCTTTGGGGTTGTGTTGTAGCCAATGGCACAGGGAACATTTCACAAGTAGGGGGACGAATGGATTCACAATCAAATTTCAACAAATTCTTGATGGAAACCTAACACCATCTGTAAGAAAGCTGAAGTTGAAAAGAGAATGGCTTCCACAGTAGACAATCCACATTAGACAACGTCAAAAGGAGCAAGCTGAAGGTTTTACATTGGCCCTCACAGTCCCTTGATCTGAACATCATTGAAAATCTGTGACTAGACCTCAAAATAGCAGTGCATGCAAGATGACCCAGGAATCTCACAGAGCTGGAAGAATTCTCCAAGGAAGAATGGATGAAAATCCCTCAAACAAGAATTGAAAGACTCTTGTCTGGCTACAAAAAGCATCTACAAGCTGTGATACTCTCAAAAGGGGGCGCTACTAGGTACTAATCATGCAGGGCACCCAAACTTTTGCATCGATCCATTTTCCTTTTTATATTTTTTAAAATGTAAAAGATGAAAATATATATATTATTTTTTTATGCCTAAAATACAAAGGAAATGTCACCTTTTATCTTTAACCCTTTTAGAGATCATTTCATCTTCACCTTGCTTAACTGTTCACGATGACAATAATTTTGACCAGGGGCGCCCAAACTTTTACATGTCACTGTATATGCTATTTCTATTTCATCGGTACATCAGCTTACAATTGTAAAGTCACTGATTTTGAAGTGTAGCAGATATTAGTTTTTCTTCTGAGTCTGAACCTTTTAATATAAAAAATGTTTTATACATAACATGATGGATCCCGAGACGGCGGTTGAAGAATGTATCGTGCGGGTCAGAGTTTGCTGATTGTCAGTAGAATTTCCTTCCTAAGAAATGAAGACGACTCCATCCTGCAGCCCCCCAGAACAAGCCCCCATGTCCTGCTCACCCTTAGCTGTGCGTGACAGGAGCTGAAAGTAAGGGGAAGTGAGTGCTATAAACAGTGATCAGTTCCAGAGTGCACGCTCCTACGATTCGTGACTGCGAGCTCCCCTCTCCGAGACTGCCAATAGTCTCACATGCAAGTATCAAGTAAGATCCTGGCCTGCTCTCCTCAGAATAAAAGGGGGTCAGGCGGGAGGAAGGAAGAAAGCGTGGGGTGTAGAATGGTCTTTAGCGGCTTGTAATTCCCAAAATACAATCCCATAAGACAGGACTAAGGAGGGGGGCACTCTGTGCTATATTACAAAAATGTATAATGGCAAACACACAAGTGAGCTGGGAGTAATTACGATTGGAAACACTCAATGTTTAGGATTAAGTTACAAGAAGTAATTCTGCGGTGAAGTCTCATAACTTTCTTTTTTTCTCAATGGAGTGTGGTAGAATGGAGTGTCCCTGCCAATTAACCACACATGTGCCAAAATGGAATATATTGTGGATTTCTTTCCCGGCCGTTCTCAAAGTGAAATATCCAAAATTCTCACCCAGGCGCTCAACGTTCTGCGCGGAAGCTTGGACGGGGACAGTGAAGATGTCAATCAAGTCTTGAGTGCGTAATCACAGCCAGACTAGTCTTGACTAATTTGCAAATCACTCGAGGCAATATATTAGACTATGTTCACATGGAGTTTTTTTGTAGGAGTTTTTTTTTTTTTTAGCAGAAAATGTTCAAAAACTTGAAACACCCCTTAAAAAATTGGAGTTTCTGCTCAGTTCCAGCTCCAAAAACTCTACCAAAAGACTCAATACCTTTGTGGAAAGTTTTGAGGTTTTATTTTTTTTTTTAGAGTGGGTCTGGTCCAAAAAAAAATCTGAAAATAGCTTAAACGCTTGAAAAACTCTTCCGATTCATTTCTATTATGAAACCACTTGGGTTGTTCATATGTTCAGTGTTTTGAACTTATTTCCTTCTGCTTTAGATTTTGATAAAACGACTGGTGGGAAAAAAAGGAAAGCGCATGTCATTTATTTGAAGAGGCCATTGATGGAAAACGCTCCAAATTGGGCAATGTCCAAAAGCTACAAAAATGCTACAGGAAAAAAATTATTCCAAAATGCATCAAAAGTTCTTAAACATTTTAGAAAATTATTATTATAGCGCCATTAATTCCATGGCGCTTTATATGTGAAAAAGGGGGTATACATAGAAAACAAGTACAATAGTTTGAACAAAAACAAGTCAGCGACTGGTTCAGGAGGAGAGAGGACCCTGCCCGTGAGGGCTCACAGTCTAGAAAGGGAAAAACTCCTCCAAATACTCCCTAAAGACAAAGCGTTTCCTGGAGCTGTTTCCATTAGAAAACTTGTCATTATTGACCACCTCAAAAGAAACCTTTTGTGTGCGGAGTCTGAGTCTTTTTGCTGAGTTTTTGTAGCGGAAAGGGTATATGCACATAGAGGTTTTTTGTTTAGGATGTTAGGAGCAGAAACTGAATCCAAATTCTCTAAACCCCTCAAAAACTTGGAGTTTCCACTCCAAAGAGACTTGGTGTAAGGGTATGTGCGCATGACCTCTTTTTCAGGCAAATTCCGCCTGGAACCCACCTGAAAAAAGTGCTAGAATACTGCTACAAATACTGAACAAATTGCACAGCATTGTGAAATCGACTTGCTGTGCACATGTTCCTTCTTTTGTAACAACTTCTAACCACTTACTGCTTAGAAAGCTGTGAAGCGGCTAAAAGAAGTAACCTGTTCATTCTTCTGGCGGCTTCCGCTGGGAAGCCACCACTATTTTATATATTGAATGCAGAAAAAGCAGCCACAAAAGCATGTCACAAAAAGGCGCTTCAGGGGAAATAACACCGGCACTTTCCTGAAGCGTCTTAACCTTGGACAACTCGGCGGGTAAGTTGGCGTCTAATGGACGTCGTGTGCACATACCCTAAAAATAATTTTGCTGCATATAATAAGTGAGTTTTGCGACAGCATAGACTTCATTAGAATGCAGGAATAAAGCTCTGAAGGATAATGGTGGCAATTTGTGGACACCTGCTCTGAAATATACTTTGTAAAAATCCCTGCGCTCCACTGATTCTGCTGCTCTTCTCCGCTTTCCGCTGTGTCGCTCCATTGCAGAGATATTCACATTTGTTGCTTTTGGAGCGCAGTATGTGATATCTCTACTTGTAGTGCAACTGGGCGTTTCTTCAGAGTCTTCTGAGTGTGCTCTTTCACCTCTCCCAGAAGTCTGAGACTGCTAGATCAGTTGCTGATCTGTGATTGGCAGCATCTGGAACGGGGGAGTAAAAGCTCACCCCCCCCCCCCCCCCCAGAGAAGTCTTTGAAGAAATGCCCTGTTGATCTGTAAGCAGAGATTTCATATACTGTGCTCCAAAATAAACAAGTGTGAATATCTCTGCAACGGAGCAACGCAGAGCAAATCGGAAAAAAGCCACAGAATCAAGGGAGTTTGGGGATTTTTTACAAGGTATTGGTTTGAGCTAGTGACAGGTCCTCTTTAATGAGGCTCCCAGTCATTGATGTGACTTCCTACCAATTCTGAGCAGATATTATTTTTGGATTACCTGGAGGGAACTTGCAGCTTAACCCATACATCCTCCATATAAATAATATGCACATTCAAGTGTATTCAACTTTCATGTTGTTAGACAGGTTCGGGATAACCACTTGAAGAAGTTTAGACTCTGACATAGTAATGGGCTCTAAAGGTCTAGAAGAAGAAAACCCCCATCTGCCAGTAAAAAGTCTGATGTATTGATGATATGTAGACTTCTCTGCCCTCCAAATGCTATCTCCATGCACGGTGATAAGAAACCTCTCAATCAGCGTCTTGAGGGTGGGGGACCTCTGCAACTCATGACTATATTGGACTTCTCCCTGGGAGCACTCACGATGTGCTACAAGAAATAAGATGCAAGTTCTTCCAAACTACAACGTATGTGACCACTGCTGACAATCAATAAGCTCAGCTGCGCAGGTGATTGGTTACAGCGGTCACCTTTGCAGCCTGCGAAAGAAGGTCTGGAGCTGTGACAGAGAGACATCACTGGCATTACGGGCTCGGTTTGTTATTTGAAGCAAGTGCGAGTCATCAGGCTTTAACAATTATAGCCAGAAATCCCCGATACCAATCAAACGCCCAGTCTGACACCGATTAAATCTTCTTACACCAGTCATCAAGCAGCAGGAAAATAAAGAAGCTTGATCGCTGTGAACATCCTCTCCGCATACAGTGGTTATACTTCACAATTAAGAATATATATATATACGCTTCTCCTAATTAGCCGGCCGGTGACGCATGAGATCAGTCACGACATGAGCAAGAGGCTCCGATCTAGAGGCAAACGGAAATCTGGTGTTTTGTTATTCTAACTAGAAAGTGTAGTGAGCAGACCTGGCATTCCCAGCGCGCACGCAGAGGTGCTGCGCCGAGCACGCAGAGGTGCTGCGCCGAGCACGGCCCCACTCATATACTCTGAACTCCTTAGCTCTCTTTATCCAGTCAAATCAAGCAAAATGCCATGCTGTTGTGGCAATAATAAAGGGCGACAGAAAATAATTAAGCAGTGAGAGGCATGTGCTACGGTATATATGTAGTGTGTCTCACATCCTCCTACCTACAGCCTCTCTACTCTCTGATCATCTCTATAGGAGTATATAGTGTTTAGCTCTAATATCTATTTTATTACAGAAAACCCAGCCTTACCAACACCAGGTCAGATTACCAATGCACTGCAGATACTCATGATGAAGGCGGGGGCAGCACAGGTGCAAAATACTGATGGAGCAACAACTCGCACACCAACCATTCATGGAGGAGGTGGCTGTGTAGTATTATAAATTCACACAGATGAGGCTTGTATAGGGCACCAGTCACACAGGTACGTGTAGTGCACAATATCTGGCTTACAGCCTATTGATGATGCCTATACTATTAGATCAGGCGGGCTGTCCAGCACTATATAAGTGCACACCATAAGGACAGACACCCAAGTTCACCCAACCAATATTAAAGGGCCCAGCTGCAAAATAATGAAAAATGTACATAATTTTTCATCTTTTTATTGTACAATTTTCCATTTTTATGCAGGACGCAGCCAAGTCTTTTAGTGTTGGATTGGGGAGTTGGGGTGTCTGTCCTTGTGGGGGACATTCATATAGTGCTGGACAGTCCACCTGATCTAATAGTATGGGCGTCACTAATAGGTTATAAGCCAGACACTGCATCACACGTACCTGTGTGACTGGTGCCCTATACAAGCCTCATCTGTGTGCATTATACTACACAGCCACCTCCTCCATGAATGGTTGGTGTGTGAGTGGTTTCTTCATCAGTATTTTGCACCTGTGCTGCCCCCGCCTTCATCATGGGGGTCAGCTGCATCCTGCAGTGCATTGGTAATCTGACCTGGAGTAGGTAAGGCTGATTTTTTTTCTATGAGGTTTCTTTGAGTTTAGGTCCTATGTGTGCTGTAGATCTATTTTACTATCTATCTGTAAACCGCAGGTTACGGGGTACTGCCTCGCTTACGTTTATACTATTGTGATCCAGGAGCTAGTGGATCTGCAGTAATGCCCCCATACCCTGAAGGATCGGGGAGGCTTTGTTTCCCCTTCTTACAGTCAGTCACAATTCACATTCACACACACTTTATTGTCATTAGTTTTGAATAGAATAGGGAACAGGAATAGAGATAGTGGGTAGTGACTGCCATATCTATCACATACTGTACCTGTCCTTTGCTCTCATGTCAGTTCATCTCCTACCTATATACCGTTAAATATCCAGTGTATATCCATTTTTCCATCTATTTATTTCTATTCTCCTATTTTTCTCATATCTATATGAAAAATCTAGTCAATCGCTATTTTTCTATCTATATCTATTTTTGGCTTCCATATCTATCTGTATTCCAGATATCTGAATATCTAATGTATATCTATTTTCTATCACTTTTTATCTATATCTACTCTTTACGTGTGTGTGTGTAATAAAAATAAAAAATATATATATATTTTTTATACACCCACTTTATGTGCAGCTTTATTTCGTTCACTTTGCAGCATCTCTCTACAGGGAGTCCACTGTTGGGATTCTACATAAAGCAGAGCATCTATAAATATTCTATAATCAGTGTGTATATATATATGTATATACAGTAGTGTTCAAAATAATAGCAGTCCAATATGACTAACCAGGTTAATCACTGTTTTTGGTATAAATTAGATTACCACATGTCAAGCAATTTACCAGTTGGTGCAGTAGATTCTAAGAAAACCACCAGTCTCCGCGTTCACGATCTGCAGGTTTTTATGTTTCTGAGTCTGTGTATTTGAATAATTAATTGTACGGGGGTTTGTTCAATATAATAGTAGTGTGGAGTTCAACTAGTGAGGTCAATCATTCTGTGAAGAAGCAGGTGTGAATCAGGTGGCCCTTATTTAAGAGTGAAGCCAGCACATGTTGTACATGCATTTCTCCTTGAAAGCCTGAGAAATATGGGTCGTCTGAGACATTGTTCAGAAGAACAGCATACTTTGATTAAAAAGTTGATTGGAGAGGGTAAAACTTATAAAGAAGTGCAGGTAATGATAGGCTGTTCAGCTAAAATGATCGCCAAAGCTTTAAAATGGAAAGCAAAACCAGAGAGACGTGGAAGAAAACAGAAGACTACCATTCGAATGGATCGAAGAATAGCCAGAATGGCAAAGGCTCAGCCAATGATCAGCTCCAGGATGATCAAAGACAGTCTCAAGTTACCTGTGAGTACTGTGACAGTTAGAAGACGCCTGTGTGAAGCTAATCTCTTAGCAAGAAGTCCCCGCAAAGTCCCACTGTTAAAAAAAGACATGTACTGAAGCAGATACAATTTGCCAAAGAACACATCAACTGGCCTAAAGAGAAATGGAGATACATTTTGTGGACTGAAGAAAGTAAAATTGTTCTTTTATGGTCCAAGGGCCGCAGACAGTTTGTCAGACGACCCCCAAACTCTGCATTCAAGCCACAGTACTCTCTGAAGACAATGAAGCATGGTGGTGCAAGCATCATGATATGGCCATGTTTCTCTTACTATGGTGCCGGACCTATTTACCGCATACCAGGGATCATGGACCAGTTTGCATATATTAAAATACTTGAAGAGGTCATGTTGCCTTACGCTGAAGAGGATATGCCCTTGAAATGAGTATTTTAACAAGACAACGACCCTAAACACACCAATAAATTAGCAAAATCTTGGTTCCAGTCCAATAAAATTGAGATTATGGAGAGGCCAGCCCAATCCCCAGACCTTAATCCGATAGAACACTTGTGGGGTGACATCAAAAATGCTGTTTCTGAGGCAAAGCCATCAAATGCCAAAAAATTGTGGGATGTAGTCAAAGCATCCTGGGCTGGAATAACAGGTGACAGGTGGCAGAATTTGGTTGACTCTATGCAACATAGATGTGAAGAAGTTCTAAAAAACTGTGGGTAACAACTAAATATTAGGTTAGTGATTCACAGGAATGCTAAATCCTCAAAAAGAGAGAGGACATATTGTGAGTTTGTAAAGACAAATGCAGACACTGCTATTTTATAGAACAGCCCAATGTTCATATTTTGTTGTTTCCTGTAAAGTAGTTAAGAATTATATACATTTCTCTTCATGTTTTGAATTAGAAAACAGTGTGCAATGTTCCCAATGCTGGAAATGACAACTAGGAGAAAGATTTTTGTGCTTAACTCATGTTTTTGAACCCACCGCTATTATTTTGAACACGTGTATATATAATATATATTTGCACATTAATGTCAATGTTTCTGACTTGTTTCTGTTACATCCAATATTCCTATTTTCTTTTCACTCCTTTGACTTGTGAGGAAGTGACTGCAGTTATGTGCAGAGTAAGAGCAGAGTGGGGCTGGAGGAGATGGAGGGTCCAGAAGATTGGGAGGGATCAGGCTCTACCCACCTCACTCCTCCATGCTATAAATACATGACAGCAGTGCACATCTACAAGTAGGCATAAATCAGAGCAGGATACACAAAAAAAAGTTTTAGAGAATTTACAAGGAGTTAGATACGTCTTATTTTTCAAGTTCTGAGGAACCCGTGATATGGACTGAGACATTTCATTTTACTCACATCCAGTGATAACAGAAATTTGCAAGATGACTCCATTGAGTGGTATAGAAGGAACTGGACCATGGGAAGACTGGAGGAGCAGTGTCCACCCAGCCCTGATGTTCTCCTTTGTGTTTCTCATCTGCCTGGAAGCTTGTTTGTGGGCCCGAAGTCATGGCCAGAAAAAAAGCCCTCCAGGACCTATGCCTTGGCCACTAGTGGGTAATGCCATGCAACTAGGGCAAATGCCTCATCTAACATTTTGTAAGATGGCACAAATCTATGGAAACGTCTTCAAGATCAAGCTGGGCGCACACGATATAGTGGTTCTGAATGGAGAGTCAACCATCAGACAAGCTTTGGTGAAGCATAGCACAGAATTTGCAGGTAGACCCAACTTTTCCTCCTTCAAGGTGATATCAGGAGGCAAGAGCATGGCGTTTGGTGCATACAGTGACTTATGGAAAGCTCACAAGAAAATTGCCCATTCAACCCTCAGAGCTTTTTCCACTGTGAATACAGAAAGCACCAGGCTGTTTGAGCAACATGTAGCAGCTGAAGCTGAAGACCTCATCCAGGTGTTCCTGCGCCTCAGCTCTGGTGGTGGTGAGTACTTTGACCCTTACCCTGAGTGCACAGTGGCCATCGCCAATGTGATATGTGCCCTGTGCTTTGGTAGACGTTACAGCCATGATGACCTTGAGTTTAAAACTCTTGTTGGACGGAATGACAAATTTGGGCAAACAGTGGGTGCAGGAAGCCTGGTGGACCTTCTTCCCTGGCTACAGTCTTTCCCAAACCCAGTGAGGAGTCTCTATAAGAGTTTTAAAGACTTAAACATTGAGTTTTTTGACTTTGTGAAGGATAAAATCAGCCAGCACAGAGAGACATACAACCCTAAGGTCACCAGAGATATGAGTGATGCATTTATAGGGCTCATTGATTATGGGGAAGGAGGACAGATACTTGACAAGGAATATGTGGAGGGCACAGTTACAGATTTGTTAGGTGCTGGCCAGGACACTAATTCTACAGCCTTGACCTGGATCCTTCTCCTGCTAATTAAGTATCCTCACGTACAGAAGAAGCTGCAGGAAGAGATAGATAAAGTGGTGGGACAGGACAGGATGCCCAACGCTGAAGATAGAGCCCGACTTCCTTATGTCCAAGCCTTTATCTATGAGGCAATGCGCTTTAGCAGTTTTGTGCCATTGACCATTCCTCACTCTACCACCAGAGATGTCATCATTGAAGGCTTCCACATCCCCAGAAACACTATAGTTTTTGTCAACCAGTGGTCAGTTAACCACGATGTGAACAAGTGGACAAATCCTAACCAATTCCAACCCGAGAGGTTCTTGGATGAAAATAACCAGCTCAACAAAGACCTCATCTATGGAGTGATGATATTCTCAGTGGGGAAAAGGAGGTGTATTGGAGATCAGCTTTCCGTGCTGCAACTCTTTCTTTTCACATCTATTCTCTTACATCAGTGTTCGTTCCACTCAAACCCTAAAGAACAACCGACTATGGATCACATCAATGGCTTGACCCTCAAACCTCTTCCATTTGGAATATCTGTGAGATCCAGAAGACTGTACGGAAAGCAGGAGACTTGGTACTGAAGCAGAACCTTGCAAACCACTTTACTATCTTGTTTTCCAGCAATGCACTATGAGAGGGGTGAGGGATATGAGGATGATATACACTACACTTTTTTTTTGCACTAAGAACACCAAAAAATACCAAGTAGCCATCCTCTAAATGATAAAAGAACACAATGCAAAAATCACAATCAGCATCTGATATTCAACGAGGACATCAAACTTGTAGTTCCACATGTTTCCCTATACCTTATAAGACCCATGCATTACATAGGATGCACAGAACAAGAGCACTTACTTATACTCCAGCCGTCCAGAGTCTTCAGCTATCAATTCGGTTAATGAAGAACAGTCCAAAAAGAACATTATACAAGGAGGAGACCAATGTGCTGCTTCCTTACAAGACCAGGTCACAAAATTCAGCATCTATAACTGTAAGGACTCAAGAAAGTTCCAAGGAGACTTTTGTGTTGTACATAATCGATCATTCTTCTGAATCTATCAGTCTATTTTATACCTATCTAATCTAGTTGTATCTCATTGCTACATTCACATAATGTATACATCATATTATACACACATTCTCCACATCTCAAAAGCCAATATTCAACATTTTCCAGAGGAAATTACTTCAAAGTTTGAATTTTTTTTTCCTGCAAGTTTTCTTGCTCCAGCATCTTGCAATAATATTCTCTCACTTCACAGGGGAATAATTCTACCAAAATAACATCTATTTGGTATCACATTCTCTGCTTTATGGAATAGGAGGATTATATTGCTAGAAATAGTGAGAAATGGGAGCTTCTGTGTATTTCTAATAAGTTTATTATAAATTAAAAAAAATAAAAAAAAAATCCTTTGAATTGTATCAGACAAATAACAAATGGTTTTGATTTGTATCGTCACTAAAGAAAGTGACCCTCATTAAGCAGCTGAATATGTTATGTATACCCCCAAAAAAATCAGCTCAAAGTCAGAGGATGAAAAAAAAATTAATTTTTTTTTCATCATCTGAGCTTTGACTGCTGCCCCCATTATTTAGAATTTTTGTACGTTTGGGTGATAACCTTGGGGGCTTTTCACCCATTGTTGCAGCTTTAGTTTCCATCTAGGTTATGATGAGTACATATATAGAGACACACAAGCAGACTGGTTGCTATGAAGAAGGAAGATACTTTTTCTCACAGCTTGTTATAAGTGCGGCTCGATGCTTCTACCCTTTAGTCCCATTTTTCTTGTTCAAGCTGATTATTCTGTGCTAAGTATTACTGTTATAAAGTATCTATAGTGGCAATTACTGATGACACATTTTTGGCTGCCTCCCTTCAGTAGCAGAGGGATCTTCAGAGGTTATTCTGTAGAGATTTTTGCGGTGAACCCCCTGATAATCCAGTACAATAAGCCTCTAAACTTCCCTTGGTGGTGACTGCAGGCAGCCAGAATATGGATTGTCCCAAAATGACAACTCTTTATGCAGCCACATGTGAATAAGTGATACATAAAATCAATATCTATCAATGTATCAGCACCTTTTTTTTGGCATGTAGAAGATGCAACCAAGATTGTAGGTTTGCCCGAATCTCAGGGCAGCATCTCTCCATCTAATAAGAGGTCCCTCGTTTAATTTTGTAACCGTTTTGCTTCTTATGAATGTCCATTTCACTGTTTTTTGTAATCCCTGTACTTTAGTATATTAAATGTTAAAATTAATAAGTTTGTTCCCCAATTCTCTAAACGTACCCACAACCTTAAAGAGGGAAAGTATAGCCATGGCTGTGTTACACTGTCAATGCCAGGTTTGCATGTGTGTAATGGCGCGTTACCCAGCCTAGTCGTCTCGATGGCCAAACAAAACCACAAGTGGGCACGGTAACATGTTTCGTGGGATATGTAAACTGGTTTGGGGGTCCGGTTGACATTTTTTTTTTTAGCCTATTCTGATAGGTGAGTGGATGAATGAGTGGGAGAATCGGAGTAACCCTTCAGTCACCCATGCAGTGAGTGGGCGATTTGTGGCATATACAATAAGGTAACCCCACATATCAGTCTCAATATCTAATAATATATATAATCTCCATATTGTAAGAAAAATACATCCATAAAAAGGGCATATTGCTGCATATTGATCCATATTGCTGCATTAATGCAAAGATTTAAGGAAAAAAAAAAAAAAAGTAATATTGTTGGAAATCCCCAAAATCTGTGTGGTCCTGAAGACTAAAGATGGCTGAATCTTTACTGAGTTACAGGGTTGTCTAGGATTAGAAAAAAAAAAAAAAACATGTCCTGATTTATTGCCAGAAGCAGCGCCATATCAGCTCACGGGACCTTCTTCAGGGTCTTTGAAGTAGAGGAGTAACTTGTTTTTCTTCGAGCTGTATATGCTCGGACTTTCTCCAATGAGGTTCCCACCATGACCCCTACATCTTATTGTTTTTCTCCCTTACGGCTCCCAGCTGCCAGACACCCATCTATAAGCCGTGTGACGATGGTTGGAAAATACGGCATGGCTCGTAGAAAAGTCAACACACAACTTTTCTTATTGATATGACCTCCGCAAGTATAAACCCAGGACCCCCGATATTGTCTGTGCATGTCCCAGACATGAAGTTCTCATCCTCACCTGCAAGGCATTACTGATACAAAGTGGCGGCTGAGTATTTGTGTAATGTGCGACAATAGGAAAAGAGACCCAAGCTAAGACTGAATGAGAAAGAACTGCGGAGAAAGAAATCCCACCTTAATGTATCAGAAGGACTTCACCCCACAAACTATTTACATGTGCATGTATCTCTTGCAAAGGCAAGTCCAGCAATACCTTTACATGGCCGGTGCGTTCCTCCATTACCGAGAAATCAGCGTTTGAAACGATATTCAAACATGGCAGATCTGAAGCCTCCGTCACGCCAGCTCTATTCTCTGCCCAGTTCCGCCTCCTACTTCTTAACAGACAGCTCCTTTTCCATGAAGTCACACAGTATAGAAGCTGTCAGTCAAGCAGGAGTAGGCGGCGGCGGCGGCACTGGGTGAGGAATAGAGCTGGAGTGACAGAGGCTTCAGACCTACCATAGATCTTCAGCCTCATTTGCATATAGCCGAGCACAGTAAAGGAGGATATTAAGGAGAGACAAGGGAAACGGATAAGAAAGGCTCATACTGCAATTACATATGAATGGAAAAAAGCCTCTTTCGCCACTCAAACAATTGATGATTGGCTGCAGCGGTCATGTCTTGAGACTGGCAGGGAACACTGGGCTGAAAGCAGAGGAGTAAGTATATTTGTTAAATGTATGCAGCACACTGATGCAATTAATAATGAGTTGTCTAGCAGTAGGCAGGCCCACCTTACAATAAAGGGTATTGAGGGGTGTACATAATTTACCAATAAATGATACATAACGGATCTGAGAAATGCGTCGTCTTTAACCCAATTGATGACAGAAGAACTTTAACCCATTTAAGGCAATTAGGAAATTATACTTGCATCAATAGCAATGTCAGGAACCGTTTGTGCTTTAGAATCGAGTAATGAGTGTAAAATACAGACACCACAGTAGTATATGACTTTATTAGGAACATCATTAAATAAATCCAAACCACCTCATTGTTCAGTGCACATTTTACACATTATAGCAGTTACCAAATTCAATCTGTCATTATAAAGGAAAGATTTATATCTGGTGAAATATTATATCTCGTCACAGACTTTACTACATCCATTATATGATTTCTGTCAGGAGGTTTTTGCTATGTAATCTCAGAACAGCAGCATGATGTAGGGGCAGAGACCCTGATTCCAGGTATGTGCCACTTACTGGGCTGCTTGATACAATCCCTATTTTCTCTGCTGTAGATGTAGCAGAGCTCAGAATGCTGAGTTGTATAACCCCACGCACACTCCTGATTGGCAGCTTGCTGACAGTGTACACAGGAAGCAGCCAATCAGTGATAGGGGCGGGGCTGCACAGATTAGCCTGACTGTCTTTTACAGGACCTAGTCCTACAGTGATAATCTCCTGCTGATAAAACACTGATTGTATTAAAACTTCAGCAAGCAGCTGAGCAAGTGAAACATCGCTGGAATCAGTGTCTCTGCGCCTACATCTTGTTGCTGTCAGATTACATAGCAAAAACCTGCTGACAGATTCCCTTTAATATAAACATACTTATTATTCTGTCTGCAGCTCATAAGCAGGCCTAAATGTTTCCATGGGAACAGACTACATACGAAACCTTTGTAGTCTGATCTTTGAGTCATACTAAATCTGTTCCCTGCTGCTTACTAACATACCGAATGGAGAGGCGATAGACTGCAGCATCAGAGGGCTGTATATAGTATGTAACCATGGAGACACAGAATTCTACATAGAAGCTGTAGACACAAAACTGATTCTTTGCAAAGTTGATTTTTTTTCCATTTTAGATGCCCCGGAGCAATACAAAAATAGTTGCAAAAATCTACGTGGGTCCCAATTCATCAAGGCCGGTCTTGATGAGATGTGCTGGAGTCAGATGCTCTGGATTCATGAACAGGTACCCACCTCCCCAAGCATCGGACAAGTACCATACACCTGTGCTTGTGCCACCACAAATCCTACTCCAGTCCCTGCTGGAGTAAACTTTGTGGCGTATTGTGATAAATTTGCCAAGTGGCGGATGCCATGCTCTCACCCAAAGCTTTGCGAAAATGGTGTGAGAACGCCGAAAGTCGCAAAAGTTTAGCTCAAAATATTGCGACTTTTCATAGCTTAGATTAATCGGGCCCATAGTCTTAAGTAGAACGTGGGTACATATGGACTTAAGGATGGGGGGGGGGGGGGTATAGGAAAAAAAAATAATAAAAGTAGTAAATTAGTCACCTAAGAAAAAAATAATTTGGAAAATCTATACAGAAAGCATGATAATAGGAACTTTTGGGGGAAAAAAAAAAAATCCTGGTTCGCCGCCAGAGAGACTTGATGATGCAGGTCAGGTTCATGTGGAATTTGGGGATTTCTCACTGCTCCGTCAGGATCCACACAAGAGATGAATATCGGTCATGCTGGATAGCACAGGTCTCACTGGTTCACTTGTGGCAGCAGCATCTGCTCATATATGAACGTTAAACTATAGATTTACACATGTAGTAAAATGAGAATATAAAATTAATTTACATTTAGGTAAAGTTTGAGAAAGTTCGTTCTGGTCCATAACATTCCCAAACAGAAGGCAGCAGATTACGCTCACATATAAAATATCTTATAGGCTTGGGTTAAAAAAAAAAAGTTAAAACTATAGGACGATAATGTGAAATTTTGGAAGGCTATATCAGTTCGGACTAAGGCACAAAAACAAAAAAGTTTTCACAAAAACTTTTTGTCTGGCACCCGAGTTTCAGATGTTCCTCACTCTTCTGTCTTTAAACATATATTACGTTTAGCGGCAGAAAATCGAGAACACATCAGTCTGTCTTCACATCACTATCCACTAGATTTACAAGGAACACAGTCACTGTTCAAAGGGAAGGACAAGAGGCGCTGACTCACAGCCCTGCCAGAAATCAGTCGTCCTGAATAACACGGATACAGGTCAATGTCCCCCGTCTATAATAAATAACCTGTGGTCATTATTGGAATGCTATAGCTCGGACGTACGGCGAGATCTCCCTGGGGTTGGGGTAAAGCGATGATCTGGTGTTGGAGCAGATACACTTAAGTAGTGTCAGCTGCCATCATCTCTTCTATGGTAGAAGTGCTCTTTAAATCCTGTAGGAATAAAATAAGTGTCAGATTTGGCATAAATTCTAAAAAATCCAACATTCTTACAAAATCAAACCTAGAACATAAAAAAAACATCTAACACTGAAGCAACTTAAGTTAGAAGGTTAAAATCTGCTCAGAGGTGCACAACTGGTGACCCCAACTCCTTAAGACATCATCAGTGCACGCGGCTGAAGGAGTCCCATAGGAGAAGACTGGAGTATTCAGGTGTATGTGGGTGCAAACGGCGACAGCGCGCGACGTCACCGCACGCAGGACAGCGCGCGACGTCACCGCACGCAGGACAGCGCGCGACGTCACCGCACGCAGGACAGCGCGCGACGTCACCGCACGCAGGACAGCGCGCGACGTCACCGCACGCAGGACAGCGCGCGACGTCACCGCACGCAGGACAGCGCGCGACGTCACCGCACGCAGGACAGCGCGCGACGTCACCGCACGCAGGACAGCGCGCGACGTCACCGCAGGCAGGAAAGCGCGCGACGTCACCGCAGGCAGGAAAGCGCGCGACGTCACCGCACGTAGGAAAGCGCGCAACGTCACCGCACGTAGGAAAGCGCGCAACGTCACCGCACGTAGGAAAGCGCGCAACGTCACCGCACGTAGGAAAGCGCGCAACGTCACCGCACGTAGGACAGGGCGCAACGTCACTGTGAATCGCTTTTCATATGGATGTAAGAGCGGGTGCCTTCAGGTGATCCTACATTTTGGGGGCACGTGTCAATCAACATACATCATGTTGTGTCTTAACACTTGCACCGTGATGCTGGCATTGCAGACTATCCGGCCTCATCCGGCTGTTACAGGGTAGGCTTGCAGTCACACTCATGCTTGGCTATCCTGTATGTTTCTCCGTCCCCACCAAAAATAAAATTTAAGAAGTCCGCGCTGTTCTGCAATTACAAATATTCCAACCAATGTACAACGCATAGTTGAGATACCCGGTGTCAACCTTTCTAGCCCCTTCCAGACATCTTCCATAAACATATAGTGGATGGCAGGTGCGTGTATATGGAAAGGAGCCCAAACTTCACAAGGTGAGTGTCGGCTGTGTTATACAGATGGCACCAGCCTCTAACAGCAGAAATCTGCTGTTTTAGGGGTTTATCCAGTGCGATATGCAAGCGGTATCAATGTCCCTGCACACCTTCCAAGATGCATGCCCAGTCAGGAGGTATTGTGCATGTGTCCTGTACAATCTGTGACAACAGCATTTAAAGGGGTACTCTGGGGAGATAAAACATTTTATATTGTCCCTGCCCTCAAACTATAAAGATGAGATGCCCCATGTAGTTCTATTATCTTTATAACCCTTGTAATTCTGTGTAACAGGAGCTGCTCCTCACTGCTCTCCTCTCCCATCTGGGACCTTGCGTCATCCACCAGAGTGCAGCTTCCTCCTGTGAATAACAGCCAGTCCAAGAAAAGGGGTCGTGGACACTCCCCCTGTTCTCTACACAGAAAAAGCTAGTATCAGGAGACTGGCTGATTACAGCAGTGTGTTGCTCCCTGCTGTTATGTCCGGAGGGAGGGGTGAGCAGTGAGGAGCAGCTCCTGTCACGCCAACCCCCTGATGTCTCCATGTCTGCAATCCGAGGTGAGGTGGCGTGGCCTGCTCGCTGCTAGTAGCCCTGCAGTAAAGGAGACATTATTAGGGGGGTGGCTGCTGCTACTGAAAGCCAGGAGCAGGCCACGCCCCCTCATCTTTTGCTGCAATCATGGAGATATTATCAGGGGGCAGGCTGCTGCTACTGAAAGGCAGGAGCAGGCCACACACCCTCTTCTTGGACTGCCTGTTACTCACAGGGGGAAGCTACACACTGGTGTGTGACATATTGTCCCAGACAGGAGGGGGGAGCAGTGAGGAGCAGCTCCTGTCACACCGAATTACAAGTGTTATATAGATAATAGAACTGCACTGGGCATCTCATCTTTACAGTTTATGATGGTAGGACAGTACAATTTTTTTTTATTCTTTATCTCCCCAGAGTACCCATTTAAGTATCGTAATCCAGTGTGCGCATGTGTGAAACAGCCTGTTTAGCTGGGGGTGTACAATGAAATTGGGTGCATGCTCCCCAGCTTCATCGGTGCATTGTACATGCCCAGCGAGGCAGCAGTGATTCAAGACTCCACCACCCATGAGAAGTGAAAAGGAGCCGGCGATGACGTCACTCTTACAAATCATGTCACTTGCATTCACAGGAGCATGATAACATGATGAGAGGGAGGATTAGTGTGGGGAAATTAACGTCACTCACTGATTTGCATAGAATGAGGGCGGGGTTTATAGTTAATTTTACATTTTTCAGCAACTGCTAAGCAGCAAAAAGGGGCTTGTTAAAATGCAGCAAACAGTTAAAGACATGGTGGCAGTTTAAGAAAACTAGGGTAGATGGTAGATTCTCTTTAAGGCGAACCTGTCAGGTGATTTATGCTGTTGAAACCACAGGTAGCACAAATCGAAGCCTGGCTGCAGAAACTCTGAGAAACGCTCCAAGGAGTTACACTTTAAAGATCTGGTCGGGGACAATAGTCCGAGACCAGACTAGTCTGGCTGCGCCCCTGGCCGACTTCACAGCGCCACTGCAGGTGATTGACAGGACTTTCCCTCACGTAGGAGACACCTGTTAATCACCTCCAGCGGAGCTGGGAAAAGCAGAGCGTTTTAGACAATATAAAGTACATTTTTTTTCACAATTTCACAGCACATTATATGGTAAAGTGAATAGTGACATTCAAAAATACAACAGGTCCTGCAAAAAACAAGTCCTCACACAGCGGTGTTGGCTACTACTGCGCTTTTTATGTCTGATACTCGCCCCCTACTGTGGACTGGTCTCGGACTATGCTCACTAGTCTTGGTTGGTATGAGACCCTCCTTGCTGTAGTAAAAAGGGAACATATATATAGTGAATTACAATGTCCTGTCAGTCACATACAATCCGGCCATACTTACCAATACCAGGTCACAATATCAATATACTGCAGTATGTAGACAGGAGCCTAGGATATAAGGTGGAGGTTGTGCAGGTGCAAAGTACTGATGAGCAACCGCTCCCACACCAATAGGGGGATGGTAGCTCAGCATTACAAATGCACCCGGATAAGCCTTGTATAGAGCGCCAGTCACACTGATAGGTGTACTGCACCATGCCCGGTGACGCCATATCTGTTAGATGAGGCGGGCTGCTTCACAGCTGTCTGAATATATGCAACTTCAATGTAATGTACGTGAAAAAGATAGGAATCAGTGCTTACATCCTTTGTGCGGTCAGGAAGCTCCGACGCCAATTTTATCCAGTGCGCAGCATCACTAGTGTTCCCCAGGTCTCTGTAACACTAATAACAAGAAAAGACATAAGTACCCATCAGAATCTTAGTAAAAGCAACAGCTCATATAAATTACATAAGGTACTTAAGGGAGCAGTTTTTGATCAAAAAAAGCATAAAAGTCATCCCACCACGACAAGGTGTACCCAGTTGGGACAGTCCTAACCTTTAGAATTAAAACCTTACCATGAGTCATAGTGACCTCATAGCTGGGCCCTGGTCCGGCTCAGCCCTTATTCACATTGAGGTCACTTTAACACATAGTAAGGTTTTAATGCTAGAGGTTAGGACCGTCCCGACTGGGTACACCTTGACGTTGGTGGGATGGCTTTTACACTTTTTTTTTTTGTGAATCAAGAACAGGGTTTACCAAGTACCCCATGTTGTTTCTATGTACTATTGCTTTTTACGTATAGCAGAGTATATGTTCATTTTGTTTCCATTTATAATAGGCCATACATGAGAAAGCGGTCAGCCAAACGTTGGTTCTGCAGGTGGCCATTGCTTCAGACTCCCCCATACACACAGACACTCGGCACTAGTGAATGTACAGTTTTTTTTCCAATGGGGAGAGAAGAGAAACTGCTGCCAAAAGGATCAGGCATGGAAAATTCATGTGCCCGATCCTACTCACCCCAACATCATCTATTGGGGGCGAGTGGGACGGCCCTACTGAAATTGTCCGGTTTGGCCGACTCACATGGGACAGGTCCCGATCATACCTGGGACAGGTCCCGATCATACCTGGGCATCCGCCTCTGTAGTGGAAGTCAAGGCTCAAGGTAAAAACATCTCAAGTTTTCTATATTTGCCTCCTGAACCAAGAGTATCAACCAGTTGGTGGCCAGGCCACTTTGCCCCACTCCTGACCAGGCTTATATTTTAATTGTTTTTCATCTGTGTGGTTTTAAACAGCTCTAAAAAAATATTTCTCATGCAGATATTCAAATAATTTTAGCTTTATTTTTACACTTTTTTTTTGGGTGGGATATGTAAAGAATAAAATAAGGAAATGTGTTAAGAGAACACAACATAAAATTGTGAAAAGTAATTATTTCTTATATATTGGACATATAATTTTTTTGATGGGGACAAGGTTAGAAATAGCAATTTGGCTGCTTTTTTTAATTCATTTATTTATTTTTTTTTTGCGATTTTTAATATTTTGTGAATTCCTCATATTATGCCCACCCACTCACCCTAAGGTGATGAAAGGCTTTATTGGGCATTTTAACATTTAAATACATTTTAGTACTGCCAATTTCCCATGTAGCTATGGCTGATACCAGGCAAATTCAGCCTCCTGGCTGCACTGCAGAGCTGATGTGGGAGTTAGGACCCAGCAGCTCCTGTTCCCTCCCGGCGATCCCATGAAGGATCACGCTTCCTATACCGTTGTTCAGCACTACGTCTACAGCAATCAAGAAGGCAGAGATGGTGATTAACCCTCCCTGCCTTCTCTATGGTTAGTCTGGCTCTTCCCGCAGCTTCTTACTCTGCAGTGACATTTTAGAACATCACTACAAAGTAAAATGTGGACCGCTCGGCCTTTCAAAGTCTATGGACGATAGAAAGGACTGTGTAAAATAGGATCCTTTCCATAAAAACTGCGCCTAACCAACACACATGGGGCGCCTCACTGGAAAGTCCACCCTCCCAGTATAAAGCACTGGTTTATAGCTGGGTTTCTGTGGACGTTCTATCATGACCTGGATCATATGTGGTGCTACAAGACATACTAAGGTCTTATACTAAATTACTGGGTTTTAAGACCCTACTTTCCTTACATTTATGTACTAGGTCTTGTAAGTAGGTTCCCAGAGAATATCCATTAAATAATATAAAGAATACATGAGTTATTATAACACGAGGATGTAGACTGTATCAAGTGTCAGAACTCCCCCACTATTAAATGAAGAAGGGACGGATACGATGTAGCTCAGGAAAAGCACAATAACGGCACTGTGTCAGGCTGATATACCACTTATAGAAAGACATTACTGCTCCCCAGTGCACCTCTACTGGCGCCCATCCAAATTCTCCATTACATCCTGTTACGCTGCACTCAAATGTGAAGAGAATTATTTAAAAAGGTCTTTAAAGAGGAGCTGACACCAGGCCAAGAGCGGGAAGTGTGTGTTTATTCTATTGCTGATTGTCCTTTGAGGATTTTGCTTTTCTCTTTTTTTAAAATCCGCCTTATGGTTTTAGAAATAGGGGCGATTAAAAGTAGTGCTGATTTTTATGGTGTTTATAAGGGGGCGTGGCTCACAGGGTAATGTATAGTGGCCTAAAGACACGCCCCTGAGGAACCGCTGAGACACCTCCTTTACTAACGATAATAAGGCCCATATGTCTAGTACGCAAAGGCAGAAAAAAAAAAAGCAGAAAACTCAGGGGATTAGTGGGAAAAATAAAAGCAAAAAACGGGGCACTTTTACAGACAGGTCTGACAACATAAAATACATTTTATTGGTTCATTAAAATCTATGTGTACCTCTACGAGAATTTTATTATCACAGAGGGCATGAAAAAATGAAGCGATTTTGCAATTGGTGTTCAGGTGATTATCCAACTTTTGTCCTTTGTCAGTCAGGGCAGCGAGACACCGCTATGTTTCCCTGAAGAGCCAAAATGTGAGTAAAGTAAATTCAGGTAGGACAAAAAAAATCTCAGAATGCCCTCGACATCCACAATGGAAATATCGAGTATGTTCACACAGAGTTTTTCATGTGGATTCTGCTCCAAAACCCCCTTCAAATAAATTTTTGAATAAGCGTCCTATTTTTTCAATAGGGTGCCCACCTATTGTTCACATGAGGATAGGTCTTCTGTTTCTTTTTTTTTACCCCAGAGTGGGAAAAGAAGTAATGAATCCATTTGTAAGACAAAAAAAAAAAAACACTCAAAATTTGAGGGGAGGAATTTTACTCCATGCGTTGTTTTTGGCTATGAATTTTTCAGACAGAAAAATCCACATAAAAAAAAAATCTTAATGTCAACGTAACCTTTATTTTTGACCCCTTCCCCCAAATTGAAATAACTATGTCAAGATTGCAAGTAGGTTACCAAAATCTGTGCCATCCGCAGCAGGACCCGGTTGTTACATACGCTGAGCCCCTGCTGTGTATTGCTAGGACCGGATCTACTGTAGCTCTGATCCCAGCACTTGAACCCCTCAGATGCTACTGTCAATTGAGAGTATGACAGATGGAGATGGCTGGAATCAGGGTCTCTTTCTCTAGATTATGCTGCCCGCAGGTTAAACAACAAAAACCTGCTGACAGATTCCTTTTAAAGAGGTTTTCAGTCTTGTCTCTACTCCTGGTGTCTGTTATTGTTTGCAGCGCTGACATCATGTTAATCAGTGAGCTCAGCGACGCTGATCAGTTCGTGCAGTCCACTCGGGTAGAACATCTGAGCTCACTGATTGGCTGCCACGCTGTCAATGTGACATCAGCACTGCAGACAATGACACACACTGGGAGCAGAGGCACAAACCAGAGGCGCTGGACCGGAAAGAGTAAGTAAAGCACTTTTTTTTTTTCCTTTTAAAACATACTGCCATCGGGGAATAGCAGTTTTCTGAAAGCAGAAAACCCCTTTACATTAACAAATAATACACTTCTAATTCCTCAACTTTATCCCAGAAAGTATGGCTTCTTGCAGAATTCCCATCTCTAGGCACAAATCCACAAAACTCCCCTAATCTTCATCCACTGGTCATCATACCGTCTAAATATTATATATATATATGTATATATATATATATATATATATATATATATATATATATATATATATATATATATATATATATATATATATATATATATATATATATATATATATATATATATATATATATATATATATATATATATATAAAAAAAACATTACTAAACAATGTAATAAAAATGCCCTATAAGAAGCCAGCACCTACTTTTGCAATATTAACTCTTGCAGCCTTGGAAAATCCTGCCGACAGTTCTTCAGCCTTAATGAAAAGCAAATAGGTCAGAAAGATGTAAAAGTGCGACAGGTCTTAAAGGAGCAGCGTTGCCCTCGCTCCACTTGCCTTCAGCAGGTGTTGTAAGGCCTCGTCCACAGTAGCACTTGGTGGGGTGTCGTAAAGGGCAGAAGCCGTTTTCCTTTCCAGCCAGCCAAGATTAGAGACCTGTACAATGGAATATTAATACCATCTGTGTGCAAGAAAATGAATCATAACCCACCTTATAAATCTCCCCCTGGGCCAGAGCCGCCGCTCCGGTGGTCTCCGCCGGGCTGTGTTTGTGCTGCACTCAGGATGTGTTATCCTATGCATGCAAGTACTAAAGTCAATCACTGATTGGTTGCAGTGGTCATGGAAGTAAAACCCTTAACCGGCAAAGACCATTGGGGCGTGCCACACCTAATGGGCTGTTCTCTAATTGCTACTTGAAAATGTGCTGCAGTGTAAAGCATCACACATACCTCATAACACCAACGGCCAAGTAAGTAGTAACACACTGGATCATTTGGTTGTAACAGAATTGCTTTTTCGATGTGCTCCTAAAAATGAAAAAAAAAAATAAATAAATAAATACCACATTAAAAAAATATTAAGGGGGTATTCCGGCCTACAAGTGTGATCACCACTGGATAGTTGATAAATGTTAGATCGCTGTGGGCCCCGCCAATAATATTGCCATAGACTGCCAGAACATGACATTTATGTGCACTGTTCTCCCCTTGCCAAACATCTGTGACCAGAAAGAAAAGAATGGAGTGGCTGCTGCCCTAGTGCTCTGTCATATCCTAAGCTCAGGTGTCTACATCTTCAGTGACATATACTAAGCATGGAGTGGCAGGTTGCCTGTGCAACCAGCTGCATAATTCAACTTGTCCTGGCCAGCATCTTGTGGCTAGAGTTGAAATAGGGTAAAGTGGGGGACAAAGCTACTCGCGCCAGGCGACTGGTGGGGGACAAAGCTACTCGCGCCAGGCGACTGGTGGGGGACAAAGCTACTCGCGCCAGGCGACTGGTGGGGGACAAAGCTACTCGCGCCAGGCGACTGGTGGGGGACAAAGCTACTCGCGCCAGGCGACTGGTGGGGGACAAAGCTACTCGCGCCAGGCGACTGGTGGGGGACAAAGCTACTCGCGCCAGGCGACTGGTGGGGGACAAAGCTACTCGCGCCAGGCGACTGGTGGGGGACAAAGCTACTCGCGCCAGGCGACTGGTGGGGGACAAAGCTACTCGCGCCAGGCGACTGGTGGGGGACAAAGCTACTCGCGCCAGGCGACTGGTGGGGGACAAAGCTACTCGCGCCAGGCGACTGGTGGGGGACAAAGCTACTCGCGCCAGGCGACTGGTGGGGGACAAAGCTACTCGCGCCAGGCGACTGGTGGGGGACAAAGCTACTCGCGCCAGGTGACTGGTGGGGGACAAAGCTACTCGCGTCAGGCGACTGGTGGGGGACAAAGCTACTCGCGTCAGGCGACTGGTGGGGGACAAAGCTACTCGCGCCAGGCGACTGGTGGGGGACAAAGCTACTCGCGCCAGGCGACTGGTGGGGGACAAAGCTACTCGCGCCAGGCGACTGGTGGGGGACAAAGCTACTCGCGCCAGGCGACTGGTGGGGGACAAAGCTACTCGCGCCAGGCGACTGGTGGGGGACAAAGCTACTCGCGCCAGGCGACTGGTGGGGGACAAAGCTACTCGCGTCAGGCGACTGGTGGGGGACAAAGCTACTCGCGCCAGGCGACTGGTTGGGGACAAAGCTACTCGCGCCAGGCGACTGGTGGGGGACAAAGCTACTCGCGTCAGGCGACTGGTGGGGGACAAAGCTACTCGCGTCAGGCGACTGGTGGGGGACAAAGCTACTCGCGTCAGGCGACTGGTGGGGGACAAAGCTACTCGCGTCAGGCGACTGGTGGGGGACAAAGCTACTCGCGTCAGGCGACTGGTGGGAGGCCAGCCATGGAAGCCATAACGATTTCTCAATTATCACCAGTGTAGTGGATAGTGGATTGAGGCCTGAAAGAACCAGAACATTGTTTACCTTAAAAATATATCCGGTCTGAATGCGCTTCTGAATGCCTTCATGTTCTGACAGATGCCCGCAAAGGATAGCAAACCTGAAGAAAGAAAGCCAATAGTATAGAAAATGACCATAATAAATGTACCCGGTATTTCTCAGAGCATAAATGCATTTGGGAGTTTTGCAGATAATGATGGAATAGTCATCATATTTTCAGATGTTAAATCAAATACATTTATTGGATGCAGTTGACTAAAAGTTCTAAACCTAACTGATACAAGACAGAAGGAAAGGGGAAAATATACAACAGAATAAATTTGGCCTCACAAACATTTTCTTGCTTTTTGTCAACTCAGTAAAACCTGCAATATCTGACCCTACGGTCTTGTGTTAGTATGTGGCCCTTATACAGATCCTGAAAAATAAGAAGGACATTTCCCACGGCGCTCAGGCAGCTGAACAAATAGATCTAGTTTTACTGTGTGGAGACAGGAGAACTTCAGAAACAGAAAATAACATATCCGTTTCCTATCTCAGCGGGATCTAAACATGAACTAGAAAAGAAGGGATGGACTAGCAGGAATAATTCTGACATTTAATTCTCAGAAATGCAAAAATAATAATATATATATATATATATATCTCTGGCAAGGATGGAAGATGAAGATTAGAAGGCAGATAGCAGAACCATATCCAGATCATCTGGGCACATACAGTACAGACCAAAAGTTTGGACACACCTTCTCATTTAAATATTTTTCAGTATTTTGATGACTATGAAAATTGTACATTCACACTGAAGGCATCAAAACTATGAATTAACACATGTGGAATTATATACTTAACAAAAAAGTGTGAAACAACTGAAAATATGTCTTATATTCTAGGTTCTTCAAAGTAGCCACCTTTTGCTTTGATGACTGCTTTGCACGCTCTTGATGAGCTTCAAGAGGTAGTCACCGGAAATGGTCTTCCAACAATCTTGAAGGAGTTCCCAGAGATGCTTAGCACTTGTTGCCCCTTTTGCCTTCACTCTGCGGTCCAGCTCACCCCAAACCATCTCGATTGGGTTCAGGTCTGGTGACTGTGGAGGCCAGGTCATCTGGCGTAGCACCCCATCACTCGCCTCCTTGGTCAAATAGCCCTTACACAGTCTGGAGGTGTTTGGGGTCATTGTCCTGTTGAAAAATAAATGATGGTCCAACTAAACGCAAACCGGATGGAATAGCATGCCGCAGCAAGATGCTGTGGTAGCCATGCTGGTTCAGTATGCCTTCAATTTTGAATAAATCCAACAGTGTCACCAGCAAAGCACCCCCACACCATCACACCTCCTCCTCCATGCTTCACGGTGGGAACCAGGCATGTAGAGTCCATCCGTTCACCTTTCTGCGTCGCACAAAGACACGGTGGTTGGAACCAAAGATCTCAAATTTGGACTCATCAGACCAAAGCACAGATTTCCACTGGTCTAATGTCCATTCCTTGTGTTCTTTAGCCCAAACAAGTCTCTTCTGCTTGTTGCCTGTCCTTAGCAGTGGTTTCCTAGCAGCTATTTTACCATGAAGGCCTGCTGCACAAACTCTCCTCTTAACAGTTGTTGAAGAGATGTGTCTGCTGCTAGAACTCTGTGTGGCATTGACCTGGTCTCTAATCTGAGCTGCTGTTAACCTGCGATTTCTGAGGCTGGTGACTCGGATAAACTTATCCTCAGAAGCAGAGGTGACTCTTGGTCTTCCTTTCCTGGGGCAGTCCTCATGTGAGCCAGTTTCTTTGTAGCGCTTGATGGTTTTTGCAACTGCACTTGGGGACACTTTCAAAGTTTGCCCAATTTTTCGGACTGACGGACCTTCATTTCTTAAAGTAATGATGGCCACTCGTTTTTCTTTACTTAGAATTTGTATTATGGCAAGAAAAAAGCAGCTAACAGTCTATTCAGTAGGACTATCAGCTGTGTATCCACCTGACTACTGCACAACACAACTGATGGTCCCAACCCCATTTATAAGGCAAGAAATCCCACTTATTAAACCTGACAGGGCACACCTGTGAAGTGAAAACCATTTCCGGTGACTACCTCTTGAAGCTCATCAAGAGAATGCCAAGAGTGTGCAAAGCAGTCATCAAAGCAAAAGGTGGCTACTTTGAAGAACCTAGAATATAAGACATATTTTCAGTTGTTTCACACTTTTTTGTTAAGTATATAATTCCACATGTGTTAATTCATAGTTTTGATGCCTTCAGTGTGAATGTACAATTTTCATAGTCATGAAAATACAGAAAAATCTTTAAATGAGAAGGTGTGTCCAAACTTTTGGTCTGTACTGTATATGTATGGCGATGCAAGCAGAAAGGGCAGATAACAGGCTCCAGAACTGATCGCATCCTTCCACCGGAGCTAATAATGGCTGATTAGTGTCAGACCACCACTAATCCGATAGTGATGACACATACTAAGGATAGGCCCTTACAATCAAATGCGCAAAAGAACTCCTTTAAGCGAGTGAAAGTAAGAGTGACAGGGGTTATTTAATGACGGGTTTCCCTTCATTCTGGGTCAGTTGCAGAGGGCATGTGGGAGAAGCTACGCTGGTGTCGGGTTATTTAATGACTGGTTTCCCTTCATTCTGGGTCAGTTACAGAGGGCATGTGGGTAGAAGCTATGCTGCCTATTAGAGCCCATGACTTGTAAATGGGAAAATGGGCACATCTGAAGTGGTGTATCGCCAAAATCTACAGAGAGGAGATAGCCTCTGCGGCTGTCCTCAGCATGCCTGCTTGCAAGGAGAGGCGGAAAAGATCACCAACAGAGTAAGGATGGGGAGCTTACAGACTGTTTAATTCCATGCGATGGGCGGCTGTGCCATATCATTCCAGAGGCCCTTTTGTATGGGAACAGTTATGAGTTTGCCAGAGAAATAGCAAGGCCTATTAAGTGTGTGTGTCTTGACTTGCTGAGGAAGAAGAGAGCGAGAGCCTCGCTGCTAGCAGAGGAACTACAGCGAGAGGTCCAGACTATTGAACAGTCAAAATTATGAGTGTGAGAGTACTGTGGAGGAAAAGTGGCCAGAAAAGGTTTGTGTGGGAGAAGGGTAACATGTTTAGGAAAACTCATGTCTTCCAGGTTGCATTTTGCTTTTTAAAAAATAAATAAAATGGGCTTTCCGAAAACGGATAAATTCTTAATGGGAATCAGTCAGCAGGTTTTGGCTACCTCATCTGCGAGCAGCATGATGTAGAGAAAGAGACCGTGAATCCAGTGATGTGTCACTTAGATTACTGGGTGCAGCCTTTCTGACACCATCAGGGCTTTTAGATGTAGCAATGAAGTAGAGCTGAGAAAGCTAACCCCACTCCCACCAGGCTCTGTATGTACATTGTCTATAGACAGTGAGCTGCTTATCACAGGAGGACTAGTTCTCACACCCCAGCTAGTCACAGCAATGATAATGTCCTAGTGATAAAACCTTTAGTGTAAGTAAACAGCACACAGCCTCACATGGTACACCTAGTGGAATTTTGTGTTTTATACCCTACCTCATGCTGTCCTCAAATTACATAGCAAGAACCCGCTGACAGATTTTCTTTAAAGCCAAGTATTTTAGTTATAGGACCATCCTATGAGTTATGGCCTACCACACAAGTTCACATACATAGACTACAACTCATACTGTACATTACACTGACACATAATAAATAATAATAATCATCTTTATTTTTATATAGCGCCAACATATTCCACATACATTATTGTCACTGTCCCCATTGGGGCTCACAATCTACATTCACTATCAGTATGTCTTTGGAGTATGGGAGGAAACCGGAGAACCCGGAGGAAACCCACACAAACACAGGGAGAACTTACAAACTCCTTGCAGATGTTGTCCTTGGTGGGATTTGAACCCAGGACCCCAGTACTGTAAGGCTGCAGTTCTAACCACTGAGCCGCCGTGCTGCCCACATATTGTGCTTCCATATACAACACTTATACAGTACTTCTATACCCTTCCATATACCTATACTGTACTCACCTCTGGAAACAGCAGACGTTCCGTGTGTTTCTATGGGTTCTCATGTCACTAGGTCTTTAGCATTATTAATCTGCAGTAATTCCGTCTTCACTTTCACAATAAGGACTTGTTTACACACAGATGTACAAAATTGGGAACAGATCCAAACTGTTGGGCTCTGCTTATGTAAATGAGCCCTAATTCCCCAAACCCCAGGAAAGCCATACACCGATAGGAAGTTATTTATCCAGCAACCTGACACAACATTCATCCTCTGCACGGAACTCCTGGGGGAGGACGCGGTCTCCATCCGACACGCCATCATCCACCATCCCCCCAGCACTCACGCTAGGGAACTCTCTGCAATGGTTTATTCAACTACTCCTCGTTACTTACACCTCTTAAAATGACTGTGGTGTAACCTGCTCAGGAATAATACCATAGCGCAATTTCTGTCTATGCAGGTCCACGTAAGACGAACCTATAGAGGAAATCCTACAGGAAAAGCTGAACTAAAGAAAAACGTGCATTTTTTTAAGGTCCGTGATAGACTAAAGTCTGGACATCACCAGATACCGATATTTTAAAAGGGTAATTTCCATCCTTATAAAATGGGTATTGTCGGACAGAGCTTGTAAATACGAGCACTTTTGCAATTTACTGCTTCTTAAAATTTTCAGCAGTTCTGGAGATATTAACACTTATCGTTTACAGCTCGTTGCCTTAGAGACCGACCACTGCTGGTAGAACATGCGTAGAACATGCGCACTGTTTACAAACACTTTACTTATTGAGCTTGTAAGTGCTGTTTTGAAGCTGTCCAGGATCGCTGGAGCGCGCCGTTTACTCCTAATTCCGGCCAGCTTCAGAAAAGTGCATACAAGCCAAGCAGCAGTGGTCGGTCTCCTGAGCAACGAACTTTAAAATCAAAAGTGTTAATATCTCAAGAACGGATGAAAATTTTAAGCAGCAGTAAATTGCAAAAGTGCTTGTTTTTACGAACTCTATCCAACAACATCCATCTATGAAGATGGGAATAACTCTTTAAAATGCTTTACTCGGTAGTGTCTTAGGTGGCTGATTAATTGTGGGTCTTTCAGCCTTAAGTGAAAAGCACAATCCAGCTGAGAATAGGTGACGAGAAGAAGCATTTGGCTAGCTTCGGTAGTGTGCTTTATTCCATTACACCTGTACTGTGGCCATAGCAATCAGTTTTGCAGCATGTGACTGCATCTATGGAGAATGTAGAGCTCTATGCAATATACAGAACACATATATGGGAAGGTCTTACTGCGAGTGGCAGCGCTGGTAAGTCCCGGTGATCGGGCCGGCACAAAAGCTCAGCTTAAAAGAGTGGTTTCAAGTTGCAAAGTTTTACTTAACTGATTGCTAGGGGTCCGACCACCCTGGCCCCCAGTGATCCCAAGAACCAAGGCTCTGTATAGTCCGGGCTGAATGGCGTGAAGGTGGATCATGCGCACTGCAGCTCCATTCACTAATGGTAGCTCTGCAGATCAGAGGAGCTCAGTACTACTCCATAATGTTTTCTATCTGCCCCATATCTCTACTAGAGCTCACTCTTTGTTCCTCTATCATCGTGGCCTGAGCTCACTGAATTTCTGAACCTTAAAGAAGAACTCCCAACATTTTTATTTTTACTTTTTAGCCCATATGCAATGCCGATCGTGTACACACCACATGTGTTAATATACTTACTGATTGCCACCTTCTCCGTAGGAGGTTCACATCGCGCAACACGAAAAAGAGGTCACCGCTAATGACCAAGGGCCACAATGACACAGCACTGGGTCTACAAACATACAATCCCTTTAACGTCAAAGTGACCAGAGGTGGAAGCCCCCTACATAGAGTCGGTGCACATCGATTTGCAGGACCCGTCAGGAGCCCAGAGACTGCTTCTTACTTTTTGGGAGTCTGTGGATCTACTTTTGATTAGTCAGCCTGGCACGGCAGCAGTGTGATACACATGTGATGTCGCATCAGGCCAGCTAATCAAAAAAAAAGATCAACGGGTATCAGAGATTGCTGGCCTGACCCCTGAAAAATGATTTGCGCCAACTCTACCACTGTACAGTGTATGGAGCTTGATAAAGAACTACTTGTTCAAAACGCATCTCTGTGTCGGTACGGTTTTAAATCTGCTGCACTAAGGAAATAAAGGCAAGAGGTTTCATGATTCAGTTTGTGCTGGATTCACTACAATTTATCTTAAAAGGAGGTTTAGGTACACCACCGAGACCCCAGAGGAACAGGAATACGGCAGGCGCGATGAGCGGACATAGTACGTTCAGGCTCTGTACATGCTGCACCTTCATTTACCGCGGGGCCTGAAAACAGGTGTCGATTTGGTATTGACGACCTGTTCTAACACCCCCCATACACATTAGATGGCATTAGATGGTTTGTGCGATCATTCAGCTGCCAGCTATCTCGCCCAACACTCCCGTGCATAGGAAAGTCCAGCCGAGCGGCGGAGGCTTAAAGGGGTTATCCACTACTTTATATTACACCCCCCCCCCCCACACCAATGTATCCCTCTGGGGCCCCTAAGGATTTCTGTAATTACCTTACGTTGCAGATACTGCCTGTGAGCGGCGCTATCACTGGCCGCTCACAGGCATCACGTGACCCCCAGCTGCAGCCGGCTCTGACATCCGCTGATGTCACGACATGTCCAGGCAGCAGCCGGGGGTCTTTGTCTTCCGCGTTCCAGGTGGATGCTGGATTGTGGGTGGGGTTACCCCCCCGTGCGTCACACCCGGCATCCACCGCGCACTCTGCCTCTCCCCATTCATTGGGAAAGCACGCGGTGGATGCTCGGTGTGACGCAGGGGGTAACCCCACCCACAATTGAGCAGCCACTACAGGGACCCCAGCGCTGAGTCACGCCTCACTTGTGACGTCAGCGCGGGGTCACGTGATGCCTGTGAGCGGCCACCGAGGGGGATACATTGGGGGCGGGGAGTAATATAAAGTACTGGACAACTTCTTTAAAAGGAGAACAAAAAGGTTGGCCGTCCAAATTGGACATGACGGATCCTAAATCTCCTCAATCATCTGTCAGGGACCCCCATACACATCAGACTGAGTGGTGAACCTGTTGATGTTAGTAGGTTTATCCAACATTAGTCTAATGTGTATGGGGGACTTAAAGGGAATCTGTAAGCAGGTTTTTGCTATGTAATCTAACAGCAGAGACCCTGATTCCAGCTATGTGTCACTTACTGGGTTGCGTGTTGTTCTTTCAATAATATCAGTGTTTTATCAGCAGGAGATCATCACTAGAGGACTAAGAGTCCTGTGTCTCCTTGTCAACTGCTGTGTAACCCCGCCCCCACCACTGATTGGCAGCTTTCTATGTACATTGTCAGAAAGCTGCCAATCAGTGACGTGGGCGGGGTTACACAGAGCTCAGTATTTAGAGCACTGCTAGATCTACAGCAGAGAAAAACAGGGATGGTATCAAAATGACAGCAAACAGACCAGTAAGTGACACATCACAAATCGGGGTCTCTGCCCCTACATCATGTTCCCCTTTAATGCTAGGTTATCAAAACCCAACTCCTTTAACTGTGACTTCAATCTGGACAATGCACACTATGCACTGCAGCTTTATAATGAATGCCTAGAGTTATTTTTGGTGTTGAAGTCAAAAGTTTTACAGGCAGAGTTAGCAGTTCTTAGAAAGAGCAATAACTCAGGACGGCATGGCTTCACTCTTGTATCGGAGTCCGCAAAACAAGAAAAACCTAACGCGAGACAGATGTGAGCTCCCGACTTGTGCAGACATGCTGCACTTTCTTCCGATCAATGCCAAATGTGCATAATGCGCTGCAGAGAAGAGTGTACATCTGAGCCCAGAACAATAGGGTGAAATGGAAAAGCCCCGGCCGCATTATGGTACAGGGCGCGGGGACGTCACCGGTGCTACATGGACAACAAGCAACGACAGGGGAGAGGAAGAGCTCTGCTACACTACAGGGAGGCCCCACAATACACTGCATATTACCGCAGCGCCACGCCATCGTGTAGCTACAGGAGCGAGGGTCCGGCTGTCAGACACAGCCCAGCTCCCCAGAGAGAAGGCAGAGGGGGCTCATTACCATCTCTGTATTCTCCACTGCTGTAAACACAGTGCTAAAGAAGTGCTGTTAACACAGTAATAGGAGGCGCTGACAGTCCTTCCTCCATACACAGCGGTCATGAGATCACTGTACAGTGAGGGAACACGACCTGCTGGGTCATAGGAGACTCAGACAGCTCTGCTATGCCATCAGGAGGCTGCATTTCCCCTGTAACTGGGGAGAATATACCAGTCTCAGTTACAGGGGAAATAAGAAGAAAATTAAAAATATTTTAACATTTAAATGCCCTCCCAAAAGGTCTTTTATGAACTTATGGGGGATAACAATGTGCAAATAAATGAAAAATAAATAAGAAGTTTAAAAATATAACACGTTTAAAAAAAAAAAAACACACAAAAAAAAAAAAACAGAATATGACTGACATAAAAATGAAGCCCCAGGTATCACGCAAAAAATACTTGAATATCTGAAAGGGGGAAAAAAATAAAATAATTGCACAAATAAAAAACCCAGAAAATGTGCCTGATCTGGAATGAGGGAAAACTGCACAATCATGAACTGGTTAACCCCTTAATGACCTTGTGATTTTCCGTTTTTTTGCGTTTTCATTTTTTGCTCCCCTTCTTCCCAGAGCCAGAACTTTTTTATTTTTCAGACAATATTGCCATGTGAGGGCTTATTTTTTGCGGGACGAGTTGTACTTTTGACATCACTGGTTTTACCATATCATGTGCTGGAAAACAGGAAAAAAAATTCCAAGTGCGGTGAAATTGCACAAAAAAAAAATGCCATTCCATAGTTGTTTTTTTACCTTGTTCACTGAATGCTAAAACTGACCTTCCATTCTTATTCTCCAGGTCATTACGAGTTCGTAGACACCAAACATGTATAGGTTCTTTTTTATTTAAGTGGTGGAAAAAAAAAAATCCAAAGTTTCCTATAAAAAAAAAAAAAAAAAAAAGGAAGTGCCGTTTTCCAAGACCCGTAGCGCCTCCACTTTTTGGGATCCGGGACCGGGTGAGGGCTTATTTTTTGCGCATCGAGCTGACGTTTTTATTGATTCCATTTTGGGGTAGATCCGATGTTTTGATCGCCCGTTAATGCATTTTATTGCAATGTTGCGGCGACCAAAAAAACATAATTCTGGCGTTTAGAATTTTTTTTCTAGTTACACCGTTTACTGATCGTAATAATTATTTGTTTATATTGATAGATCGAGCGATTCTGAATGCGGCGATACCAAATGTGTTTTTTTTTTATTATTTTATTTTGAATGATGTGATTTAAACTTTTTTTATTTTAATATTTTTAAAATCTTTTTTTTATTTTTTATTTTTTGCTTGCTTAAATAGTCAACGAGCAGATCGTCTGTATGCAGCAGAAATACTCAGTTTTTATGAGCGCTGACCACTGGGCAGCGCTCATAGCAATCAGGACATGACAACCACAGGGGTCTGCTGCAGACCCTGGGTTGTCTTGCCCACCCATCGGTGACCCGCGATCACGTGACGGGGTCAGCGATGGACGGGACTAATGCCGCGCTTCCGGTGTGGCGATGTTAAATGCCGCTGTCAGAGATTGACAGCAGCATTTAACTGGTTAACAGCCACGAATGGATAGTGATTCCACTAGTGGCTGTTGTGGGCACATGTCAGCTGTATAAATCAGCTGACATGTGCCTGGTTTAGTGTGGGCTCAGCGCCGGAGCCCTCACTGAACCGGGGGTGATGACCTGAGGTGTACTAGTACGCCCCAGGTCAGAAAGGGATTAAATGTAAACCAAATGCTGGTCAGATAGATACAGACAGCACGGTGGCTCAGTGGTTAGCACTGTAGCCTTGCAGCGCTGGGGTCCAGTGTTCAAATCCCACCAAGGACAACATCTGCAAGGAGTTTGTATGTTCTCCTCGTGTTTGCATGGGTTTCCTTCGGGTTCTCTGATAAGGAATCTAGATTGTGAGCCCCAATGGGGACAGTGATGATGATGTCTGTACAACGCTGTGGAATTAATGGCGCTATATAAGTGACTAAAATAAATAAGTACTAAGGGAACTGAAGCTGGTGGATAGCTTCAGAGCAGCGCCTCCAGGCTCTAAAGCATCATGCATGCCTAGGAGACTGGCCACTGCTGATAGTCGGCAGAGGTGGCCAGTAACCTGAGCAATCAGCAGTAGGCTATAAAATTAAAAATCCATTAGTTTGCTCTTTTTTAAAAGAAGTTTTAATAAGAGGTGAATAGCAGCATTTATTTATTTATTTTTTTTACAAGCACTTTGCACCTTCACTTATTTTGTAAGACGATATATAAAATACTTCTACATGAACTGTAACTCTCGGCTGCGGTGTCTCAGTCCACATACAGATACATCCCCCTTTATAGCCATTCCTCTGAGCGTAGACAATAACGCGGTTGTACCAGAAGCACTACTTGGCAGTAGAATGTTGTATACACAGATCTAAAGGAAGCAGTAATGTTTTGGGGGGGGGGGGGTTTTATCTTTGGCGTAAAGCCTGGAATTCGAGGGTATATAAAAGTTTGCCTCTTTGATGTACCAAAAAGAAAACACTTATCTGGATGAAGTGTCTGCTAAAGAGTCAAGAAGATCTCCTGTGAAAAGGGGGAAGAGTGACCCTGTGAGCAGAGCTGTGTACTCTGTGTTATGTCTATGGGAAGATGGAGGCTGGACACGGCCCTCCCCCTCCCCCACAGTGGAGTACATACCATTTGTGGCACTCCGCACTTTGGCCTTCTGTCTGGAGTGCAACTTCAATTTCTTCCTTCCCTAAAAAAAATAAAAAAAGGTTATATATTATATTATAAGCCATAATCAACACGTGAAATAGATCACTCTGTGTGTAATGACTCTATATAATATAGGAGGTTCAGTTTTTGTATTGAAGAACTAAAATAAATTAACTTTTTGATGATATTCTAATTTACTGAGAAGCACCTGTATATTAGGGCTGCTTTTATGGGACAACGAAGAAACAAAATAAAGATGTTTGGTCATTAAAGGGTTAAGCAGCCCCCTTATTTTCAGCCTATGAACATACACAAGCGTGCTCTCGTCCACTCCCAGAAGACCACTAACTGCACTATAAAGAGTATTAGAAAGTTGCACAACTTTTCACCCATTTCACCTACTACTTTAAAAACATCTTTAACAATTGGAGTCTGCTGAGAATCCTGCAGCGCACCTTCCGAGGAGTAGGACTTCTTCTCTGCGAGGTCTTCGGTAATCTCACACATGTCGCTGTAGGACCGCGCTAGTCTCCATACAAAGTCTTGGCGGTTGCCGTACTGAGAAAAGGAAAAGAAATATTTCGGTGTTTCAGTGGTTTCTAATGGCAGTAGACAGGTGAGCTTTAGGAACTAACCACATTGCCACCTACATGGCCACCGGACCATCACACCTAGAGGAGCTCGCTCATCAAAACCATGGATGGTAATTTGGACCCCATTTGCGGATCTAACTGCTTGCCATTATATGGAGCGGGTGGATGTTGGGGGCTTTTTGTATCATTTTGGGGTACATGTTTTGATTGCTCTTTATGGGGTTAGGTTATTTTTTTTTTTTACATTTTCAGAGTTTAATTTCATAATTTCCTAGATTGAACCATTACACAAGTGACGACACCACATGTGTGAAAAAAGAGAAAATTAATATTATATAATTTTTTTTTTTTCCATTCATTTTCACTTTTTGTTTTTTTAATTGCCTTAGTATTATTTGAGCACTTTTACTATCTACTGCAACACTACAGGGGAAACCAAGGGACGGCGATGGGCGCCGGAATGGTTGTTTAATCACTATAATGCGGTGCAATGAGTGAAACAGCAGAGACTGGAGCCGGCTGATAGAGGCAGATGCCACTTGTTGTTTTTAATTTATGGTGCTTTTCTTTCAAAATAATCTCAGTGTTTTTATTGCAGTTTTTGCGCAATGAGATCAAAATGGAGCAGCAAAAAAAAAAAAAAACACACCAAAAATGCTGTAAAAATAGGGTAAAATTCTGCTGCCAGTCCGGCTAAACAAAATCCATGCTAGGGATCCCGGAGGGTAAAAGAAAGTAAGAAAATGGTTCCTTACCAGCAATTTATTAGCGCCCAGCATCTGGAACCCCTCCCTCTTCTGCTCGGCGTCGCCATTGTGCAACTGATCAGACCTCTGGAGCAAAAGCAATAACTCCTCGTCTATGGGGTCGGCAGACAACATGGTCGCTTCGTCATCGGTGACTAAATCCGCAGAGTCCCTCCGCATTGTCCTCACGGTCTCACAGCTTACTTCATCCTCCTCCTCTTCCTCGCTCCCCTTGCTGCTTTCCCGATCATAGTCGGACTCGGCGTTTGCTGTAGTGTAACTATAAAAGAGAATACATGACGGAATCAAGGCGAGACAGATAACAATCGGATTTCAGGGGCAGAACCTGCGCCTATCCCAAGATCAGGGCCCGCTCTCCCGCTGATGGGAATTGATAAGTGGACACACATAGTTGTCTTTTTCTATTCACCACCAATAGTAGTAGCTCAGATCTAAAAGTGCCCAGTTTTGCTCTTATTTCATTACCACTCTTCCCGAGTTTTCCCATTTTTTCTTTTTTTTTAAATCCACCAAATGGTTCCAGAGATATGGGCCTTTTTATCCAGTGTTAATTTTGAGGGTCTTTACTAAAGGGGCGTGGCTCACAGGAGTAAGATTTTTACAGACACGCCCCCGAGGACCATAAAAGTTCTCTCTACATAAAAAGGCCCATAATTCTGGATATGCATGGTGGATTAAATAAAAACAAAAAACAAAATACTCAGGTGAGCAGCAGGAATAAAGAGAGCAAAAACATGAGCACTTCTGTCCTAGTGACAGGTCCTCTATCATTATGTAGTAATACCGTGTTCTGCTCCACCACATTCTGCTTTTGGAACAAATCAGATTGATCTTTTCTGCACCCAATCAGCTGTGTCCACTACGACGGTAATTTTGGCAGGTGACACCTCCCAGTAGCCCTTTTTAGTGGCGGCACTGTAAATGTGAATTTAATAAATCTCTTCCATTTGCCTTGGAGAAAATTGACCTGTGGTGCAGATTTTCAATCCGTAGCATAATTTACACTGAGGATTTTTGGCAGCTTTTCCAAGACAAAATTTGCAACAGAAATCCCATGATTTGTGACCTGGCAGATTTCGTTGCAGAAAACGTGGACGTACCCCAAATGTGTGGCATGAGAGGAGTATTAGCAGAAGACATTCAGGAATGACAACGCCATGTATTTGACCATCAGAGATTTTGGGATTCCCCCACTTCTCCTCCTTTTTGGATATCTATGGTATACATGTCCAGCAGATGGTTGGGGGGCAATGTATGGGGCAGGCACAGGAGTGGATGTGTTATATTTAAGGTATGTGCACAGTTTTTTGAGAAGTCTTTTTGAATAGGTTCGCTCTGAAAAAAGTCTGAAAAAATTGCATAACTACTTTGCTGTTCACACCTTCAGTCTTTCGAGAGTTTTTCTTCCACTCTAGATTTTAAATAATGCGCAGTGGGGAAAATAAAGCTGCCTGTCACTTCCTCAAAGCGGCTCCTGATGGAAAATGCTCCAAACTAGAAACTTTCCCATCAAAAACGCATGAAAAAACCTTTTCAAAACCACTAAAGGAAACAAAATACTCCTCAAAAAAATTTCCCCAAAAAAAGGTTTCCTGGTATAGTTTTCATTGGAAAACTTGTCTTTAGCAAAACCCTGTGTGTGCTCCTACCCTTACCATACAGTGGACGGGTGCAATAATGGAGGCACGGCGTTTTTTTTTTAATTCTCCACTCCACAAAGAAGTTTTTCAGAACCTTGTAAGGTAAATTAAACAGCAACCCTCAAAATGATAACATGTCCAGCATGGATATACAAAAATGATGGAAGACAGGGAAAAATAAAAAACTAAAATATTGTCCGCAGCGAGAAAGGGTTAAATCGGGAATTAATAAAGCCTGTTTTTGCTGTGCTCCCGACACCTAGATCAGGAAGGGTCCAGTAACACAGCGGACTCCTCGGTTTGGCGCGTATATTGCTGACGGGCAGCTTTTTCCCTATTACGCTCCAGTTAGGATTTGGAAGGCTGAGAACAATGTGCACTCTGGGGTTTTGGGTTTTGCTAAAAAGATGAAAAATGAAACCGTCAAAATGGACCTTGAGGATTCTCATGAAAAACAGGGAAAGAGAAAAATTCACCTCGGTGCCGTGGCGTCAGCCAAAGCAAACACTGGCGCTGGTGCGTGGAGGAGCCAAGACATTTGTTCTGCGCTCCATCTTCGCGATGGTTCTACCTTGTTCTTTCTGAGAAGGGCCTTGGATGACCGCACAACAGAGCAGCCCCCCTGACAAAATACTCTCAGCTCTATAGGGTGGGCAATATTCCCAGAAACGCTATTTTAACTCTTTAAACCCTACATTGTGTCTTACTACTGACCGCGGATTTAACAGCTGCATAAGAAAAGAAAAAAATTCCTGCAGCTGCAGAAGCGGATCCAGGGCGTCAGTGACAGGCGGAGACAGCAGCGAGGTCAGACCTGGTGTAAAGCCTCCGGGACCAAACCTGCTCCTGGTCTACATCACACTGATCCGCCATAGCAGGAAGAGTGGTCTGTGGCATTAATGGTGGGCTCTGCACCAGGTTCTTATTAGGGCTGATCGGTTTCTAACAAATGGGCAAAAACATTTTAGGACATCTCATACGGGGGTCGTACAAAGAAACAGGTATTAATCCTTAGGTGATCGGTAACCAGCAGACAAGCAGCAGCATGGCCGTCTCATGTAGCACTCACCCTCCTTCACTTTCCACATCGGTCTGAGCTGCGCCAGACCCTGCTGTAAAGTAGATGGAGCTGGAGCCGGTGGAGTCCGTCCTCTCTCTGTGCGGCAGGTATCGGCACCGCCGAATAGCCCGTTGGTTCTCCTCCAGATGTGACCTGGTAAAAATCATACCATTTTTTATTGCAATGTGCTATGGATTCAAGTTCCCTATATTTACACCAGTCTAAAAAAAAACAAAATTGTTTCTTTACATATAATAAACTTTCACAAGTTCCGCAAACTTGGCACAAGTCAAAAATACAAGAAAATAAACGTTAGAATATAGCGGTACTTCTTTCTTCACTTATGAGACACCACCACCAACTCAAAGGCACGGACACACAGATTGCAGCTTTCTATTAAGTGTTATTCTAACACCATTGCTGGATTCACAGCTGCACTGCTCAGTGCTGCGGAGTAATTTTCTCATGGCTGTTACTGATTCTTAACATGGGCTATATATAAACAGTAGAGGAGGAATTGCTCATGTTTCGATGTTGTGCATAGGCGACATCATGGCAGCTAGTGGCCACCCACCATCTGAGAGACAACTGAAAATTAGAGATGGGACTTACAGAGGGGAAAAGTGGTTAAAAAATGCAGGGTACAAGTCATATGTTGACTATGAATGGTGTTATTACCCAAGTGCACACATGACAGTTGCTTATTTTAAAGTCATCTGACATGACAGGTACACTTTACTATTGATGACCTCAAGGGAGGTCATGAATTGTTTAGATCAGTGAGGGTCCAAGTTCCAGCCCCCAACAATCAGATGACTGAAAGCTCTGAGGTGCCCCATGACCATGAGCGACACAGCTCTTAATATAGTGTAGCGGGCGCCACTGACAGGGTAGAGGCCGCCACTGATTCTACAGATGTCTCTCATTCACTTATATTCTAGGTCATCAATTCTTCTAACATCTATTCTACCGGAAGATGCCCTCGAGCTGCAACCATTTTAGTTGGATGTGATCAGATAATTGTGATCGGATGCAATAGCCCTTGAATATTTCATTTATTTGCATAATTTCGAAGTTATTTCACATAAGAATGGTATAAGGAATGGCACCACCACGCTGACATGAACCCACCGGACTTCTCCTACAATATCTTCAGCGAGGCCGTGCAGGACGCTCCGCAGAGAGTCGATCTCCTGCCGCAGCTCAGTGATGCTGCCCAGGACGTCGTCCAGACGCGTCAATAACTCCATCTGCTCACGACGGGATGCGGCGACAACGTCAGAGCTCGCTGACAACGCTGGGAGAAAGCAGATGTACGGGCGTATTACTTAGCAGCACGCAATCATACACGTCCAGACATGCGACACGTGACAAACCTTGGGAATAATTCGCTGTGAGCGTGTGATCCCGCTCTGCCCTCACATGATAGCCATTTTGCTTTGTGGTTTTTTTATTAGGATCCCTATGATGGTGTCTGTGAAGCAGATATACCACCACCCCAGCCGCCACTCCAGCCACCAGGCCAAAGCCAACCTGATGTGAAAGGCTAAATTTTGACATGACGTCTTCCTGCAAGAAGGGGGAAAAAAAACACATTGAAATTAGAACTGTGATGTGAGAGAAAAACAAAATAACATTTACTGAAGAGATATAGCATGATGGAGCAGAGGGCCACACGCCCCGGACTTCTGGACAGTGGCAAGCGCCACTTTGTATTTACAGTGATTCTGAGTAACCTCATATCAAGTTTAGCTGTTCTAGGAGGATTTTCCAGTAAGCCGTGGTCAGCAAACAGCTGACAACACAGCAGAGGGATCTCATTGTGGAAAGTTATCAATCAGGAGAAGGATACAAAAACATTTACAAGGCAATACTCAGATATAGCATGGACACTGAGAACGCCATCAAGAAGTGGCTTAAATTCAGCAAAACAGTGACTTTACCTAGAACTGAACCTGTCTCAAAAATTGATGAAAAGACAAGAAGAAAATTGGTCCCTGAGGCTGCCAATAGGCCTGCAGCAACATTAAAGAAGCCCTCCTCTTCTTCCCATCAAAGTCTTTATCCTCTTAATATATCACAGTTACATTATATAGCTGTGTACTTACAGTTGCTCATTTTCCCTTTCTACGAAGATAATTCTTCTCTTTTCCATTAGGTCTATGACATCATGTGATTAAAAACTGACTAATTGAATCCTTCTCAGCTCTATGTAGAAACAGGAGGTCAAAGTTCTCAAAAGGAGTCATGAGTGACTGCAAAAGTCCCTGGCAGGGTGAGGAGGAGCAGATGGGTTAGGAGGTGAAGATGGGAATGATTTCTGCAGGGACAAGAGACTTCCTGTTTCTACATAGTGGAGAAAAAAATAAGAATTTGCTGGGTAGAAAGGGAAAATGGCAATTGTAATTACACAGTGCTGTATACTATGATGAGTGCAATATATTAAGATGATAAAACTTTGATGGGAGGAGGAGGAGAAAGCTTCTTCATAAGAGCAGCAGTAATGGTGAGCAGCGGTTGTGTATTGCACGTGATAATCTCTCATGTTCTCCACACGTCTGGCCTGTGGGGGGGTAGGGAAGCAAGATGGAAGACTTTTCTTAGAAAGAATACATCTGAGCCTACCTAAGTTTTGCCAAAACCTATATCAATTCTGTGACTAGAGGGCACAGCCGACACACGGGTGACTAGGGAGGGGGGGGTAGGGGGGCGCGGCCGGCACATAGCGGGCACAGGGGTAACTTGGGGGGGCACGGTCGGCACATAAAGGGCACAGGGGTAACTTGGGGGGGCACGGTCGGCACATAAAGGGCACACGGGTGACTGGGGGGGGGGCACGGCCGGCACACGGGTAACTGGGGGGGGGGCACGGCCGGCACACGGGTAACTGGGGGGGGGGGGGCACGGCCGGCACACGGGTGACTGGGGGGGGGGCACGGCCGGCACATAAAGGGCACACGGGTGACTTGGGGGGGCACGGTCGGCACATAAAGGGCACACGGGTGACTGGGGGGGGGGGCACGGCCGGCACACGGGTAACTGGGGGGGGGGCACGGCCGGCACACGGGTAACTGGGGGGGGGGGCACGGCCGGCACACGGGTGACTGGGGGGGGGGGGCACGGCCGGCACACGGGTGACTGGGGGGGGGGGGCACGGCCGGCACACGGGTGACTGGGGGGGGGGGGCACGGCCGGCACACAGGTGACTGGGGGGGGGGGGGGCACGGCCGGCACACGGGTGACTGGGGGGGGGGGCACGGCCGGCACACGGGTGACTGGGGGGGGGGCACGGCCGGCACATAAAGGGCACAGGGGTGACTTGGGGGGGCACGGTCGGCACATAAAGGGCACACGGGTGACTGGGGGGGGGGCACGGCCGGCACACGGGTGACTGGGGGGGGGGGCACGGCCGGCACACGGGTGACTGGGGGGGGGGGGGCACGGCCGGCACACGGGTGACTGGGGGGGGGGGGCACGGCCGGCACACGGGTGACTGGGGGGGGGGGGCACGGCCGGCACACGGGTGACTGGGGGGGGGGGGCACGGCCGGCACACGGGTGACTGGGGGGGGGGGCACGGCCGGCACACGGGTGACTGGGGGGGGGGGGCACGGCCGGCACACGGGTGACTGGGGGGGGGGGGGCACGGCCGGCACACGGGTGACTGGGGGGGGGGGGCACGGCCGGCACACGGGTGACTGGGGGGGGGGGGCACGGCCGGCACACGGGTGACTGGGGGGGGGGGGGCACGGCCGGCACACGGGTGACTGGGGGGGGGGGGGCACGGGTGACTGGGGGGGGGGGGGCACGGCCGGCACACGGGTGACTGGGGGGGGGGGGCACGGCCGGCACACGGGTGACTGGGGGGGGGGGCACGGCCGGCACACGGGTGACTGGGGGGGGGGGCACGGCCGGCACACGGGTGACTGGGGGGGGGGGCACGGCCGGCACACGGGTGACTGGGGGGGGGGGCACGGCCGGCACACGGGTGACTGGGGGGGGGGCACGGCCGGCACACGGGTGACTGGGGGGGGGGGCACGGCCGGCACACGGGTGACTGGGGGGGGGGGCACGGCCGGCACACGGGTGACTGGGGGGGGGGGCACGGCCGGCACACGGGTGACTGGGGGGGGGGGCACGGCCGGCACACGGGTGACTGGGGGGGGGGGCACGGCCGGCACACGGGTGACTGGGGGGGGGGGCACGGCCGGCACACGGGTGACTGGGGGGGGGGGCACGGCCGGCACACGGGTGACTGGGGGGGGGGGCACGGCCGGCACACGGGTGACTGGGGGGGGGGGGCACGGCCGGCACACGGGTGACTGGGGGGGGGGGCACGGCCGGCACACGGGTGACTGGGGGGGGGGGCACGGCCGGCACACGGGTGACTGGGGGGGGGGGCACGGCCGGCACACGGGTGACTGGGGGGGGGGGCACGGCCGGCACACGGGTGACTGGGGGGGGGGGCACGGCCGGCACACGGGTGACTGGGGGGGGGGGCACGGCCGGCACACGGGTGACTGGGGGGGGGGGCACGGCCGGCACACGGGTGACTGGGGGGGGGGGCACGGCCGGCACACGGGTGACTGGGGGGGGGGGCACGGCCGGCACACGGGTGACTGGGGGGGGGGCACGGCCGGCACACGGGTGACTGGGGGGGGGGGCACGGCCGGCACACGGGTGACTGGGGGGGGGGGCACGGCCGGCACACGGGTGACTGGGGGGGGGGCACGGCCGGCACACGGGTGACTGGGGGGGGGGGCACGGCCGGCACACGGGTGACTGGGGGGGGGGGCACGGCCGGCACACGGGTGACTGGGGGGGGGGGCACGGCCGGCACACGGGTGACTGGGGGGGGGGGCACGGCCGGCACACGGGTGACTGGGGGGGGGGGCACGGCCGGCACACGGGTGACTGGGGGGGGGGGCACGGCCGGCACACGGGTGACTGGGGGGGGGGGCACGGCCGGCACACGGGTGACTGGGGGGGGGGGCACGGCCGGCACACGGGTGACTGGGGGGGGGGGCACGGCCGGCACACGGGTGACTGGGGGGGGGGGCACGGCCGGCACACGGGTGACTGGGGGGGGGGGCACGGCCGGCACACGGGTGACTGGGGGGGGGGCACGGCCGGCACACGGGTGACTGGGGGGGGGGGCACGGCCGGCACACGGGTGACTGGGGGGGGGGGCACGGCCGGCACACGGGTGACTGGGGGGGGGGGCACGGCCGGCACACGGGTGACTGGGGGGGGGGGCACGGCCGGCACACGGGTGACTGGGGGGGGGGGCACGGCCGGCACACGGGTGACTGGGGGGGGGGGCACGGCCGGCACACGGGTGACTGGGGGGGGGGGCACGGCCGGCACACGGGTGACTGGGGGGGGGGGCACGGCCGGCACACGGGTGACTGGGGGGGGGGGCACGGCCGGCACACGGGTGACTGGGGGGGGGGGCACGGCCGGCACACGGGTGACTGGGGGGGGGGGCACGGCCGGCACACGGGTGACTGGGGGGGGGGGCACGGCCGGCACACGGGTGACTGGGGGGGGGGCACGGCCGGCACACGGGTGACTGGGGGGGGGGGCACGGCCGGCACACGGGTGACTGGGGGGGGGGGCACGGCCGGCACACGGGTGACTGGGGGGGGGGGCACGGCCGGCACACGGGTGACTGGGGGGGGGGCACGGCCGGCACACGGGTGACTGGGGGGGGGGCACGGCCGGCACACGGGTGACTGGGGGGGGGGCACGGCCGGCACACGGGTGACTGGGGGGGGGGCACGGCCGGCACACGGGTGACTGGGGGGGGGGCACGGCCGGCACACGGGTGACTGGGGGGGGGGCACGGCCGGCACACGGGTGACTGGGGGGGGGGCACGGCCGGCACACGGGTGACTGGGGGGGGGGCACGGCCGGCACACGGGTGACTGGGGGGGGGGCACGGCCGGCACACGGGTGACTGGGGGGGGGGCACGGCCGGCACACGGGTGACTGGGGGGGGGGCACGGCCGGCACACGGGTGACTGGGGGGGGGGCACGGCCGGCACACGGGTGACTGGGGGGGGGGCACGGCCGGCACACGGGTGACTGGGGGGGGGGCACGGCCGGCACACGGGTGACTGGGGGGGGGGGCACGGCCGGCACACGGGTGACTGGGGGGGGGGCACGGCCGGCACACGGGTGACTGGGGGGGGGGCACGGCCGGCACACGGGTGACTGGGGGGGGGGCACGGCCGGCACACGGGTGACTGGGGGGGGGGCACGGCCGGCACACGGGTGACTGGGGGGGGGGCACGGCCGGCACACGGGTGACTGGGGGGGGGGCACGGCCGGCACACGGGTGACTGGGGGGGGGGCACGGCCGGCACACGGGTGACTGGGGGGGGGGCACGGCCGGCACACGGGTGACTGGGGGGGGGGCACGGCCGGCACACGGGTGACTGGGGGGGGGGCACGGCCGGCACACGGGTGACTGGGGGGGGGGCACGGCCGGCACACGGGTGACTGGGGGGGGGGCACGGCCGGCACACGGGTGACTGGGGGGGGGGCACGGCCGGCACACGGGTGACTGGGGGGGGGGCACGGCCGGCACACGGGTGACTGGGGGGGGGGCACGGCCGGCACACGGGTGACTGGGGGGGGGGCACGGCCGGCACACGGGTGACTGGGGGGGGGCACGGCCGGCACACGGGTGACTGGGGGGGGGGCACGGCCGGCACACGGGTGACTGGGGGGGGGGCACGGCCGGCACACGGGTGACTGGGGGGGGGGCACGGCCGGCACACGGGTGACTGGGGGGGGGGCACGGCCGGCACACGGGTGACTGGGGGGGGGGCACGGCCGGCACACGGGTGACTGGGGGGGGGCACGGCCGGCACACGGGTGACTGGGGGGGGGCACGGCCGGCACACGGGTGACTGGGGGGGGGCACGGCCGGCACACGGGTGACTGGGGGGGGGGCACATAGCGGGCACACGGGTGACTGGGGGGGGCACGGCCGGCACATAGCGGGCACACGGGTGACTGGGGGGGGCACGGCCGGCACATAGCGGGCACACGGGTGACTGGGGGGGGCACGGCCGGCACATAGCGGGCACACGGGTGACTGGGGGGGGGGCACGGCCGGCACATAGCGGGCACACGGGTGACAGGGGGCATAGGACATTATGGGGGAGGGGCCTGTGGCAGGGAAAACCACATGTGCACAAAGTGAAAGTGCCCGCCGGCAGTGACTGGAGGACCGGACAGCACAGCAGCCGGCTGACACCACACACCGACATATCACACCGGCTCCCGCCACCTCTGACTGCAGCCCGGGGACCGGCGCTCTCCCACAATCATCGCGGACAACCGGCACTGCAGCGCCCTCCTCACACCCGCTATGCATTAGTTACCCGGCGTCACGTCACTGCCGTACAGCGAGCCTGTCCCAGGGTAACGGGGACAGCCACACAGCAAAGGTCGGAGAAGATGCTGGAGCCGGGAGACCTCTGCTGACGTCACGACCATGTGATCAATCATGTGTGGGCGGAGTCAGCCTGTGATTGTGAGGTTGGAGAGGAGTCACGTGACGTGTATGACAGCCTGCAGCAGAGCCGTGTGTGTCATGTGCAGAGCTGTGTGTGTCGTGCAGAGTCGTGTGTGTCATGTGCAGAGCTGTGTGTGTCGTGCAGAGCCGTGTGTGTCATGTGCAGAGCTGGCTGTAGAAAGAGTTAACTGAGGATCAATCAGTGAGCTCCTTGTGACTGGAGCGTTTGTAACCCTGTTTTTTTCTCCGCTCCTCTCAGCTGACCACATCAAAGTTGAATGTTCCGGGACACAAAAAGCCTGTAGAAACAAAACTGCAAAATTTTTGATGAAACCCAATTGCAAAAAAATATTTTTACCCTAAAATACATGAAATTAAGTAAAGAAAAAAAAAGATAGAATTTCCCCCAAACTAGACATCCCTTTTAACCCCTTACTGACATCCACCACACATGTACGGCGCAAGTCGGTAGCAGGTGATTTTTACTATATGTAGCAGTACTGTGGCATCGCTGCATATAGCATAAGCGATCAGACGATCGCAGGTACAAGTCCCCTAAGGGGACTATTAAGAACAGTGAAAAATAAGTAAAAAAGTTCTGGCTCTGGAAAGAAGGGAAAAAAGAAAATACAAAAATGTAAATTGGCCTCTTTGGGAAGAGTTTAGAGGGGCTTATAGGGTACCTACCTCCAGTTGGTGGCTGTGATGAGCTGGTTGTCCCCATAAATTCGGGGAACTAAAAGTCCCCACCGCCAAAAAAACCCCACCTTCGACGATCATTTCACCCCTGTACAGGAACATTTTGTTTTACAATGCAGGGGATGAAATGTCATTTGCTTTCCTATCTGATTGTTCGCTATTGAAATTTCTACTTATTGAAAACGCGCTGATCTCCGTCCGATAAAAGCCTGAATATATGAAATGCAACCAGGTTTTTGTCCGAGGAGCAGCGCACATCCAGAAATGGCAGCTTGTAGATCTAATATTTATATCAGCGGATATTAAAGATGGTATCTGTACACGAGCACGGGCTTATTTTATTAACAAAAAGTTATATTTGGCAGCAATTTTTCCGTCTCTAAGAAAAGAACTTGCTTTTTATTTAGTAATCGTACACTATTTAACAACATGCGTTTGGGGTGAAATATTCAGTCTCTGGAAGTCTGATGCCTTATACTTTGTGCACATATAAAGAAAATCCCATAGTAGTCTCTATTATTCAGCAAGGTATAGTATGAATACATACTGTATGTCCTATCATATAACCCTAGGAGATAACATTTATAGACATCAATCCAATAGTATATTTAGAGAAAGTAAAAAATCATGTTTCACAAGTCACTTCTTCAGTCCTTGCTCACTCCCTGTGTCATGCCTCAGTTTGGGGATTCGATCTGGTGACCTATTGCTGCATGGTCAGTTCCACTATCTGCTGAGCTTTTGCCTTTCCTTCCCTGTCCAAATGCTGATGGTTTCTATTGTCTTTGTTTTCTCTTCTTGGTTTGCTCCTTTCCTGGCGTTTCTCATTTTCCCATTTTGATTTGCCCTATCATATTCCAGGTGGGATTTTATATGTTCACCCTTCACTGCACTTCCTTGCTGGCTATACCTCTAGGTGGACTTGGGTTTAGGAGTTCCAGTCCTTCAGCTAAGAGGTTGTATTCCTGCAGTGGGTGTTTGCTTTCCTTCCAAGCACCTTTTTCTTTTACTATTGTTCGGTTCCTGGGAAGTTACTTGTTCCTTTTATTTCGGTTCTCCTTACCTTTCCCTCTTTACCTGATATGAACAATGTCAGGGAAATATTAAGGAATATTGAAAGTCTGTCATAGATTTTGACCATTTCTCCCTTATTCCCCTTTTTGTCAGTACAAAGCTGTCTCCATAAAAATCTCAGCACAAAACCCCAATTAACACAGTCATGAGTAAGGCCTTAAACAACTGCTAGCAGCCAAGAAGTGTTATAACTTAGTAAAGATGTGAGCATCTTGTCCCTGGAAGACGCAGGGGGTGATTAAAACGCAGGCTTGCAAGAATTTGCGTGTAACTTTTGAGGCTGCTTCCCGAGCTTCAAAACAGAAATCTTCAGACACTTTGACTCCAAAACTAAATACGAAATATTGGAAGTTCCATGCGTCCGACAATAACGGGACCTATATTTTTAGTGGCAAAATGAGCCAAGGAGCAATATGCACATTCCCTGTCATTGTAAGTGTCTGCGTAGAGCTGTAGCGCAAAAACAAGATCTGGCCAAGGTTACAAAAGAATGTCTGCATTACTCAAGGTTCCTAAGAGCACAATGGCCTCCATAATCCTTAAATGGAAGAAGTTTGGGACCACCAGAAGTCTTCCTAGACCTGGTCATCCAGCCAAACTGAGCAATCGTGGGAGAAGAGCCTTTGTGAGAGAGGTAAAGAAGAACCCCAAGATCACTGTGGCTGAGCTCCAGAGATGCAGTAGGGAGATGGGAGAAAGTTCCACAAAGTCAACTATCACTGCAGCCCTCCACCAGTCAGGCCTTTATGGCAGAGTGGCCAGACGGAAGCCTCTCCTCAGTGCAAGACATATGAAAGCCCGCATAGAGTTTGCTCAAAAACACATGAAGGACTCCCAGACTATGAGAAATAAGATTCTCTGGTCTGATGAGACGAATATAGAACTTTTTGGTGATAATTCTAAGCGCTATGTGTGGAGAAAACCAGGCACTGCTCATCACCTGCCCAATACAATCCCAACAGTGAAACGTGGTGGCAGCATCATGCTATGGGGGTGTTTTTCAGCTGCAGGGACAGGACGACTGGTTGCAATTGAAGGAAACATGAATGTGGCCAAGTACAGAGATATCCTGGATGAAAACCTCTTCCAGAGTGCTCTGGACTTCAGACTTGGCCAAAGGTTCACCTTCCAACAAGACAATGACCCTAAGCACACAGCTAAAATAACAAAGGAGTGGCTTCAGAACAACTCTGTGACCATTCTTGACTGGCCCAGCCAGAGCCCTGACCTGAACTCAATTGAGCATCTCTGGAGAGACCTGAAAATGGCTGTCCACCAACATTCACCATCCAACCTGACGGAACTGGAGAGGATCTGCGATGAAGAATGGCAGAGGATCCCCAAATCCAGATGTGAAAAACTTGTTGCATCATTCCCAAGAAGACTCATGGCTGTACGAGCTCAAAAGGGGGCTTCTACTCAATACTGAGCAAAGGGTCTGAATACTTATGACCATATGATATTTCAGTTTTTCTTTTTTAATAAATTTGCAAAAATGTCTACATTTCTGTTTTTTTTCAGTCAAGATGGGGTGCAGAGTGTACTTTAATGAGAAAAAAATGAACTTTTTAGAATTTACCAAATGGCTGCAATGAAACAAAGAGTGAAAAATTTAAAGGGGTCTGAATACTTTCCGTACCCACTGTAAGTTAAATACCAGAGATATTCACATTTGTTTCTTTTGGAGTACAGTATGTGAAATCTCTGCTTGCAGACCAACTAAGTGTTTCTTCAGAGTCTTCTTTGGCGGCGTGCACTTTAAACCCTCCCTCCTAGACACTGCCAATCACAGCTCAGTAGTGTCTGATAGAGGAAGGGGGTGTAAAGTGCACACCCCCCAGAGAAGACTGAAGAAACATGCAGTTGGACTCAAAATCAGAGATTTCACATACTGCCCTCCAGGAGAAACAAATGTAAATTTCTCTGCAATGGAGCGACGCAGTGCAAAACGGAAAAGAGCGACAGAATCAGGGGAACGCGGGGATTTTTTACAAGATATTGTCTGAGATGCAAAGATATACAATCTAGAAACAATACAGATGCTACGCCTTCACAGCGCTGTATGCCGCATTGTGGCATTTTTCTCCCGTAGACCTCCCATTTTATTTCTTTTCCTCTTGTATTAATGTTTTGGGGTTTTTTTACTTTTTTTTTTGACATTTTTAACATGACATAAAAATGTGCTTTTAAGCGAAATCTAGGAATCGTGTGATCTGAAAATGCATGAAAAAAAAATACAGCCAAACGCTAATTTTTTTTTTTCAAAAAAGCATTTTTGGGCAAAAAGAAAAATGGCAAAAAAATATGGAGCTTTTAGTTCATACAATGGGTTTCGCGTCGTCAAAACAAGACATTTCTGGGTTTACAATGTTTGAGATGCAGCCTTTCTTCCCTTAAATTTAATTTATAGACACAAAATATGTCTTGGCTGCCAGAAGCTCTCATGCCAGAGGCGTCTTATTACGGCTTGGCACAGAACCGTCCAGCTTATGGACGCAGCACCACAGGCTGGATTTATTGTGTGGGCTGTAACACGCATGTTATTAATAACAATGTACGACAAGCATTCGGTCTTAAGACATGCATAAAGCCGCACTAAATTACTCAAGGCTTTGACAATTTAGAGACCGCAATTTAAGACCCCAAGACATTGTAACGTTACACCAACCAAGAGTCTAAGTCAATTCACGTGTAGAAGCCTATGCCCTGCCAAAGTATGATATTTCCTATGGGATCCCGATCCGCTCCACCACTGGCGAGAACAGTCAGCTCAAACCTCTGCAACCAGATCTCTTATGGTCCAAAGGGTCATCTATCTGCCAAATGGATGCTGGCCAATATTACATTAAACTTTCTGGTGCTAAACAGACAAAAAGTAAACTTTTTAAATGTTTAACAAATGTAAGTACCCAACTCCAGCCTTGGGAGAAGGACAGAAAAAAAGATAAAAAGTCCTGAAACCAGTCTAAAATGTGTCTGGTCCAATAGGTTTCATGGATTCTTGCCCAAACGACTTCCAGTCGTTGCTTCTACAATATGTGGTTCTTCTTTAACCCATTCATGACCAGGCTATTTTTCATTAAAACGTACTTGGCAATATGATTCTCTAGGTCATTAAGCATACGCAGATACCAAACGTGTATAGTTTTTTTGTTTTTTTTATTTAAGCGGTGAAAAAAAGCAAAACGGAAATTCGTAAAAAAAAAAAATTAAAAAATCACTTGTGTCGCCATTTTCTGAGACCCATAACATTTTCAATTTTTGGGATATGGGGCTGAGTGAGGGCTTATTTTTTTTGCGTCCTGAGCTGACATTATTGATATCATATTAACCTGTATAGGGGCCAGTACAAAGAAACGCCCAAAAGACCAGAGTATTGCGTCAAACACAGCACTTTTATTGAACACACGCGACAAATTTTTAAAAACAACCCAAGTACCACAAGAGAGGTAAAGGCCCTCCACAATTCAATTATAATGACCAATGAATGTCAAAGAATAATTATACAAATAGTCTCCATCATCAATTTATAGAGTATAATATACAGGTGGTACACTTGCGGTCCGCGGGCGGAATTACCCTGCAGGAAGTGGCGTGTGCTGATGCATGTGCCAGCACAGACTGGCCGGATCATTAAGACCAGTATACTGCTAATACTATTGAATAGAATGAGGTCTTGGGCCCTATTTAAGGAACTCCTAAATCACCTATAGAACATGCCCCCTGAGGAAGAAAGGGCGAAACGCACGTCGGGGCGCGGGACAGCCATTACACATCTCCCTTATCAATTTGTAAGTACATTGTCTATTGGAGCCTATAGATTGTCTAATATTAGTTATACCCTCTGAGTACATAGACTATAACAGGGCTATATATAACTATATTGGAAGGGTTCATTACCCAACTGGGATTTTGTTATATGTGCAATATTATATAATAAGGATACACCTTTATGCACCTTATTGGCATGCATTTGCACTTTAACCCCAGACATCTAGGATATATAGACTTATATTACTCTTGATATGGAATTATGTGTAATCTTCAGATTGTTTTAAGTGACTAATTTTTCGCACAATGCACTAGTCACTTTATCTGTATATTATACTCTATAAATTGATGATGGAGACTATTTGTATAATTATGCTTTGAAATTGATTGGTCATTATAATTGAATTGTGGAGGGCCTTTACCTCTCTTGTGGCACTTGGGTTGTTTTTAAAAATTTGTCACGTGTGTTCAATAAAAGTGCTGTGTTTGACGCGATACTCTGGTCTTTTGGGCGTTTCTTTGCACAGGCCTATATATCGGTTAATATATTGTTGCTGAGTTTTGTCTTAAACAATATTGCTGACTCCTTTATGAGTACAGTGTTATAATCATTGATATCATGTTGGGGTAGATATGATGTTTTGATCACGTCTTATTGCTTTTTATTACAGTTTTGCAGCAACTGAAAAACTGTAATTCTGGCGTTTTGATTTTTTTTAATTACGCTGTTTACCGATCATATTAATCTATTTTATATTTTGATCAGATGTTTACAAATGCAGCGATACCAAATATGTGGGTTTTTTATTGATCTATTTTTACCAGGGAAAAAAGGGGTGTTTTAAACTTCTGTTTTGTTTTTTTTTTATATATATTTTTAAAAACATTTTTCATTTACGTTTTACTGTATTTATTAGTCCCCACAGGAGACTTGAACCTGCGATCATAGAATCGCTTGTACTATACAGTGGGTACGGAAAGTATTCAGACCCCTTTAAATTTTTCACTCTTTGTTTCATTGCAGCCGTTTAGTAAATTCTAAAAAGTTCATTTGTTTTCTCATTGAAGTACACTCTGCACCCCATCTTGACTGAAAAAAAAGAGAAATGTAGAAATTTTTGCAAATTTATTAAAAAAGAAGAACTGAGATATCACATGGTCATAAGTATTCAGACCCTTTGCTCAGTATTGAGTAGAAGCCCCCTTTTGAGCTAGTACAGCCATGAGTCTTCTTGGGAATGATGCAACAAGTTTTTCACACCTGGATTTGGGGATCCTCTGCCATTCTTCCTTGCAGATCCTCTCCAGTTCCGTCAGGTTGGATGGTGAACGTTGGTGGACAGCCATTTTCAGGTCTCTCCAGAGATGCTCAATTGGGTTTAGGTCAGGCCTCTGGCTGGGCCAGTCAAGAATGGTCACAGAGTTGTTCTGAAGCCACTCCTTTGTTATTTTAGCTGTGTGCTTAGGGTCATTGTCTTGTTGGAAGGTGAACCTTCGGCCAAGTCTGAGGTCCAGAGCACTCTGGAAGAGGTTTTCATCCAGGATATCTCTGTACTTGACTGTATCCATGTTTCCTTCAATTGCAACCAGTCGTCCTGTCCCTGCAGCTGAAAAACACTCCCATAGCATGATGCTGCCACCACCATGTTTCACTGTTGGGATTGTATTGGGCAGGTGATGAGCAGTGCCTGGTTTTCTCCACACATACCGCTTAGAATTATCATCAAAAAGTTCTATCTTCGTCTCATCAGACCAGAGAATATTATTTCTCATAGTCTGGGAGTCCTTTGTGTGTTTTTGAGCAAACTCTATGCGGGCTTTCATATGTCTTGCACTGAGGAGAGGCTTCCGTCTGGCCACTCTGCCATAAAGGCCTGACTGGTGGAGGGCTGCAGTGATAGTTGACTTTGTGGAACTTTCTCCCATCTCCCTACTGCATCTCTGGAGCTCAGCCACAGTGATCTTGGGGTTCTTCTTTACCTCTCTCACAAAGGCTCTTCTCCCACGATTGCTCAGTTTGGCTGGATGACCAGGTCTAGGAAGACTTCTGGTGTTCCCAAACTTCTTCCATTTAAGGATTATGGAGGCCATTGTGCTCTTAGGAACCTTGAGTAATGCAGAAATTCTTTTGTAACCTTGGCCAGATCTGTGCCTTGCCACAATCCTGTCTCTGAGCTCCTTGGGCAGTTCCTTTGAGCTCATGATTCTCATTTGGTCTGACATGCACTGTGAGCTGTGAGGTCTTATATAGACAGGTGTGTGCCTTTCCAAATCAAATCCTATCAGTTTAATTAAACACAGCTGGACTCCAATGAAGGAGTAGAACCATCTCAAGGAGGATCACAAGGAAATGGACAGCATGTGACTTAAATATGAGTGTCTGAGCAAAGGATCTGAATACTTATGACCATGTGATATTTCAGTTTTTCTTTTTTAATAAATTTGCAAAAATTTCTACATTTGGGGTGCAGCGTGTACTTTAAAGAGAAAAAAAAAAGAACTTTTTAGAATTTATAGACCAGTTAAATGTGGTGGCTTAAGTTTATATTGGGAAAACCTGGTGACAGGTTCCCTTTAAAGAGCTATTTACCTGGGTCAATGCAAACCGGATTTGTGTGACTTTGCGGTTAATGTCCAATTGCCCAAAAAACTTACGTGGGATGAAAGTGACTGTGTACAGCTAGATCCAGAAATATTTGGACATTGACACAAGTTTTGGCATTTTAGCGTTTTACCAAAACATATTTAAGATACAGTTATATAATCAATATGGGCTTAAAGTGCAAACTCTCAGCTTTAATTTGAGGGTATTCACATCCTAATTGGAATCAGGGCTTAGGAATTACAGCTCTTTAATATGTAGCTGCCTCTTTTTAAAGGGAACAAAAGTAATTGAACAATTATCCTGAATGCTTTTTAATGGGCTGCATGGGTTATTCACTCATTAATCCATCATCAATTAAGCAGATAAAAGGTCTGGAGCAAATGCAAATGCCAGTTGTGGCATTTGCATTTGGAATCTATGGCTGTGAATGCACAACATGCGGTCAAAGGAGTTCTCAGTGGAAAAGAAAATGACCATCATTAGGCTAAAAGAAATAAGAAATCCATCAGAAAGATAGCAGAATTGTTAGGAGTGGCCAAATCAACAGTTTGGTACATTCTGCAAAAAAAAGAGCGCACTGGCGAGCTTGGAGATTCAAAAAGGCCTGGACGTCCACAGAAGACAAAAGTTGTGGGTGATTGCAAAATCCTTTCCATGGTGGAGAGAAAACCCCTTCACAACATCCACGCAAGTGAAGAACATTCTCCAGCAAGTAGGTGTTTCAGTATCTAAGTCTACCATAAAGAGAAGACTTCATGAGAGCAAATATAAAAGGGTTCACCATCAGGTGCAAAACATTAATCAGCCTTAAAAATATAAAAGGACAGATTAGACTTTTCCAAAAAACATCTAAAGAAGCCGATCAGTTCAGGATAAGCAAAACTAAGATCAACCTGTAACAGAATGATGGGAGCAAGAAAGTTTGGAGAAGGCTTGGAAAGACTCATGATCCTAAGCACACCACACCCTCTGTAACACATGGTGGAGGCCGTGTGATGGCATGGGCATGCATGGCTTCCAATCACTGTGTCACTAGTGGTTATTGATGCGACTGAAGACAGAAGCAGCCTGATGAATTCTGCATTGTACAGGGTAATACTTTCTGTTCAGATTCAACTAAATGCCGCAAGGTTGTGACGCGCCCCTGGGCCTGTGTCGCGCTGCGTTGCGCACGCGGGAGCTTACCCGGAGCCGGATCTCTTTAGGGTTGTAGTCTCGTGGCGGTGATCCGGTCCGTGCCCAGGGAGTCAGACTAAGTGGCGGTCTATGGCAGTAGATGTTAACTTGATCGACTACGCCACCCGTTGAGTGCGGCTTTGAAGCCGCCGCTGCAGAACAGTCCACTGAGGCCAGGTGTATGAGGATGTGCAGCGTGGTGGTATAACCCCCAACGGGAGGGGTATGGCCTCAGGGCAGCAGGGATAGATGATGGGGGTGATGGTGGTACACGAGCGCAACAAAGACAACTCGGAGTCTTGGTGGTGCAGTTCAGGGTCTTTACTCACGGTTACTCGGTTACTGCTCCAGGCCACCGCTGCAGAGGTGGCCGCCTGTGTCGCGCTGTGCTCACCAGGTGAGGGGCTCTGTTAACTCCCAGGTCTTTCTGGAGTGCTTTGCAGGACCCCCTTTATGTCCCCTGTCTCTGGTCTTCAACCCCACTAGTGACCACGCTTATGTCCAGCTGCCTCGGACCTTCTTGGTGGGCAAACGTTGGCCTGCGTTTCCCAGGTCCTATGTGGTGCCTTCCTAGCGGGTGTAGTGAGGGGCTGCTCCACATGTAATGTCGCAGCCTCCGGTTCTTAGTTGAGGGTAGTTTCTCTCCTCCACTAATTTGGGATCCGGTTCCCATCTTCTTGACCTGACCCCCCTACTCAGGTAGCGGCGGGCGTGTGGTGGCTACCAGCCAGTCCACACCCCTGGGGTCCCCTCTGTCCTTCCTGGAGCCCAGTCTGCTCCTCTTCCTCCTTCTTCCCTCCTCCAGGCTCAGGCCTCCTGACAGGGCCTGCCTGTGGAGCAGAGCCCATAAAGCAGCTCTGCTCCCTGTCTTCTCCTCTCTCAACTCCCTCCCTTTCCAAGATGGTGCCTCCCTTTATACTCCTGTACAGAGTGCACCCAGGATCTACTTCCCCCACGCACACACTACCGGGTTGCCTTCTCTAGGTGTTCCCTCCCCCCACTCCAGCCAGGGACATGCTCACTCGTGCCTGCATAACTAATGGGAGCACCGTCGAGCTGTCCCCCGGAAATGTGGTGTAGTGCATGTGGGTGTTAGGGTCCTGAGCCACACTCCATCCTTACCTGGAAGTGAGATATCGCACATCTGGGTGAGATGCAATACCTCTGTAGCAACCGAACCCTCGGGGTGCTACATTCCCCCCTGGCAAAACCCAGCACGTCCGCGGGCTGGAACTGAGCAAAAGACAGGGTATACATTAGAACATGCAAATTTTTCATAAACAACAAGTACAACAGGTATCAACATTCAGTTTCCCTTTATGGGAACGGCTCTCTCTTAAACGGTATAAGTGCATATGTACTGTTCTGGAACTCTTTTTCATAGTAACACATTCTAGCATATAAATTTTTCATATAAAACATTTCTAGCAGCAGATCCACGAAGAAGTCTCTTTATAACAGGTCACAGTTTATTCTGCAACCAGGTGTCCATTTTCCTAAAACAGGGAGACGTAACCAGGTAGGGGTCTGTCCTGCCCCGAGTCCTTAACAGTCTTTTAGTCCATCCTGGGTTACGCTCCACTAACTGTACAAAGGATTCCCGGTAAATCCACCAAGGACTCCTATACATTACTAGAAACACATAATTATTTACAGGATATGGCCGCTCTCAGTCCTCGGCCAGGTAGGGGTGGCTGTTCTCAGTCCCCAGCCAGTTAGAGGGAAAAGGGGTGGCTGTTCTCAGTCCCCAGCCAGGTAGGGGGTAAGGGAAACAGTTCTCTTTCTGTCCCAACGGGGACCACACTCTTAGTGGAAACAGTCCCACAACAGTCCTTATACCCGGTCGGGTAACTATTTACATCTCCTCTTTTACCGTTTACGATTAACGGTGTGCTCCACACGCTCCTTTCTCTTTCTCAGGTTCAGACCCGTCCGGGCCCTCTTGGTACTCGGGGTCTGAGTGGTACTGTTAATGACGCCCGGGGTCAGGGGGTGCGACTTTGGGCCTGGGCGCGGGCTAGTGGTGGCAGTGCCCAGGTCTGGAGGGCTCGGCTGCAGGGCTTGTTGCGGGGTCTGGAGCAGGTCTGCGTCTGCAGCGCCCGGGATCGGCGGCTCCACCGGGTGGCCCTGGAGCAGGCTGACGCTGGCAGCGTCCGGGACAGGGAGACTCCTCTTACCTGCTCCCGCGACCGCTCCTGCGTCACGCGTCTTCTCCTGGTGCTGGTCGGGGCCCGCGACCGCTGGGGCGCTGCCGATGCTGGGCAGCTTAGTCTGCTGCCGGTCCGCCATCTTGCTGTCCGTTCCTGGTGTCCTCCTCCCCCCTGGTGGACCGTGGCCTACCTGGCGATGATCCTCTTCCGTAGGCCGCGGCTCCGCAGTTGATCATCAGGGTCGAGGACCTTCCGTCGCACTCCAGTGACGTCGGCGTCTGCTGGGCTCCTTCCAGGACCTTACGCAACGTCCGGACGTGAGGCGGGGCTTCAGTTCTCGCGCGCTTTCGGAGTCCACGCCCCTCTTCTTCCCGCGCGGCGTCCTCAAGATGGCGCCCAATGGCGGGAAAACTCCACAGATGGCGGGAAGAAGGCTGAAGATGGCGCCGGATGGCGGGAATCTTCACGGATGGCGGGAAGAAGGCTGAAGATGGCGCCGGATGGCGGGGAAAACTTCACGGATGGTAAGTTTTAAAAGTCTCTTTTTCAGGCACGCAGTACCCGGTGGTTGCGGGCACGAAATCCTGCCGACTACGCCAAAAGTTGACGCGCCCCCTGGGCCATATTCAGGGGATACCCGGAGCCGGATCGGGATAGGGGTAGTAGTCCTTGTGGCGGTGACCCGGTCCGTGCCCAGGGTGTCAAACTAAGTGGCAGTCTCTGGCAGTAGATGTTAACTTGATCGACTACGCCACCCGTTGAGTGCGGCTTTGAAGCCGCCGCTGCAGAACAGTCCACTGAGGCCAGGTGTATGAGGATGTGCAGCGTGGTGGTATAACCCCCAACGGGAGGGGTATGGCCTCAGGGCAGCAGGGATAGATGATGGGGGTGATGGTGGTACACGAGCGCAACAAAGACAACTCGGAGTCTTGGTGGTGCAGTTCAGGGTCTTTACTCACGGTTACTCGGTTACTGCTCCAGGCCACCGCTGCAGAGGTGGCCGCCTGTGTCGCGCTGTGCTCACCAGGTGAGGGGCTCGGTTAACTCCCAGGTCTTTCTGGAGTGCTTTGCAGGACCCCCTTTATGTCCCCTGTCTCTGGTCTTCAACCCCACTAGTGACCACGCTTATGTCCAGCTGCCTCGGACCTTCTTGGTGGGCAAACGTTGGCCTGCGTTTCCCAGGTCCTATGTGGTGCCTTCCTAGCGGGTGTAGTGAGGGGCTGCTCCACATGTAATGTCGCAGCCTCCGGTTCTTAGTTGAGGGTAGTTTCTCTCCTCCACTAATTTGGGATCCGGTTCCCATCTTCTTGACCTGACCCCCCTACTCAGGTAGCGGCGGGCGTGTGGTGGCTACCAGCCAGTCCACACCCCTGGGGTCCCCTCTGTCCTTCCTGGAGCCCAGTCTGCTCCTCTTCCTCCTTCTTCCCTCCTCCAGGCTCAGGCCTCCTGACAGGGCCTGCCTGTGGAGCAGAGCCCATAAAGCAGCTCTGCTCCCTGTCTTCTCCTCTCTCAACTCCCTCCCTTTCCAAGATGGTGCCTCCCTTTATACTCCTGTACAGAGTGCACCCAGGATCTACTTCCTCCACGCACACACTACCGGGTTCCCTTCTCTAGGTGTTCCCTCCCCCCACTCCAGCCAGGGACATGCTCACTCGTGCCTGCATAACTAATGGGAGCACCGTCGAGCTGTCCCCCGGAAATGTGGTGTAGTGCATGTGGGTGTTAGGGTCCTGAGCCACACTCCATCCTTACCTGGAAGTGAGATATCGCACATCTGGGTGAGATGCAATACCTCTGTAGCAACCGAACCCTCGGGGTGCTACAGTTGTGTCACGGGCGTGTCAGGTTTAATAGACAGTTGCTCTGGATCTGGCTGTAGAAGATCACTGCGCTTGACATTGCAGACACCTTCTTAATCCTTCTTCCTTTAAGACCCAGTGGTGACCTCCCTTTTGCTGCTGTTAGCCACACCCTTGCATGGAAGTTAAAAACTCTCAGTTTGCTCCAGGCAATTGCCGGTGATACTTCTATATGCAGGCTTGGAGCACTAGCAGTCGGCTAGCGTCTTCTCTGGTGTCCTTGGAGGACAGTTGGCGTTACTCCTCTGGTGTCTGCTCAAGCTAAGTTAATCCCCTTTGTTTGTCTACCTCGTTGTCTTTAGTTTGTAGTGGGGCCTGAGCAGTGCTCCTGCCTATCTAGGGCCAAGCTCTAGGATCATCCAGGGTTTAAGGTCCTGATCGGCGATAGGTGTAGAACCTATATAGGGACGGTAGGGTAGGCAGGGTGATATTAGATCTGCATAGGGGTCTCCACTCCCCATTTCCCTAGTGTTTGGGCTTCTTCCCCCTCTTCCCTTCGTGTTGCACTCAGTCTTTCCCGCACCTTGCGTGACATTATCACTGGCCGTGCACGTTGCGTGACATTATCACCGGCTGTGCATTAATAGGAAGAAAAAAAAACTGACACGTGGTTTTCTTTGTGTGTTTTTGTTTTTATTCGGGTGTGGGTCTTTTTTCTTTCTCCCTTGGTTCATGGATTTTGTTGCAGAGCTCGCAGACCAGCTGTTCAGGCTGTCTCTGGAGGTGACTGACCTCCGCTATGAGGTTCAGCAGCAGCAACAGTAGCTGCAGGTCCCTAATGTTGGGGTCTCTGCGGGTAGGCCAGTCCAGCTTTAACCCAAGGTTGCCCTCTCGGGCAGGTTTTCAGGCGGTAGGGACAAGTTTTTTGTGTTCAAGGAAGTTTGTAAACTGTATTTTAAACTTCGTCCTTACTCCTCTGGAGTTGAGGAGCAGCGAGTGGGGATTGTGATCTCACTACTGCAGGGAGATCCTCAATCCTGGGCTTTCTCTTTGCCGCAGGGCTCACTTTATCTCCAGTCTGTGGAGGGTTTTTTCAGGGCTCTAGCCCACATCTATGATGACCCTGACCAAATCTCCTTGGCTGAGTCCAGGCTGCGTTGCCTTCAGCAGGGGAATCGGTCAGTGGAGTCGTATACAGTAGCTCCGAATTCCGCAGATGGGCAACTGATACAAAATGGAATGACCGGGCGCTCAGAAGTCAATTTTGTCGGGGCCTTACTGAAAGGTTGAAAGATGCTTTGGCAGTGTATGAAACCCCGGAGTCCTTGGAGGCTGCCATGTCATTGGATATACGTGTTGATAGACGCCTTCGGGATAGGTGGGTGAGACCACCTTCTCCGGAGCCCTCTTTTTGGGGTAATGCCCCTTTGCCCGTGGAGCGGTCTGGGGGTGAACCAGTACTGGGGAAGATGGAAGAACCCATGCAGTTAGGGGGTGCGTCTGCATCGTACGTTTCCCCTGAGATCCGCAAAAAAAAGGGTGTGTGTCTTTTTTTGTGGAAATAAGGGACATTTTATTGGAGCCTGTCCCTCGATTCCTAAGCAAAAGGAGACCCGATTAACCCTTGGCAGTCTGGAGTTGGATAATCAAGTGTCAAGTGGTGCGTTTATCATCCACCTGCAGTTCCTGCTTTGTCCTGACAGCAAAGGTGGTGATGGAGAGCAAGACTGAGAAAATTTCTGTGTTTGTTGACAGTGGAGCCGGAGTCAGCATGGTTGATGCTGAGTTTATGAGAACTCATGGCCATGCTTGCTGTACTTTAGCTAAGCCCATTCCTATTTTCGCCATCGACTCAGCGCCACTTGCACAGAAAGCTCTAACTCAGATTGTACATAATGTAAAACTGAGGGTGGGGTCGGTTCATTGTGAGATAATCCCTTGTTATGTCCTGGACAGTCTTCCCACTCCAATTGTACTGGGTCTACCCTGGTTGGTGAAACACAATCCGTTGGTGGATTGGCAATCCAGAGAGATCATTAAGTGGGGAGATTACTGCCATGAGAACTGTTTAAACATTTATGTTTCTACAGTCTCTACAGAGAAATTACCTGTGTTTTTGTCTGGTTTTGAGGACATTTTTTCTGAGAGGGGATGTCAGGATTTGCCTCCTCATCGTGCATATGACTGTCCTAAGTCCTAAGGCCCTTAAGATCGACAATGTCTCTCACAGGTCTCTGCTCAAGAAATATTTAGAACCTTTTGAGTCCTCTCTCCTTCCGTCGCCCCCAATAATGGTTGATGGTAATTTGGAGTTTCAGATTTCGAGGATTGTAGATTCTCATCTCCAGCCTCATTCCTTACAGTACTTGTGTGGCGCCCCTGAGGGTTCGACCGCCACAGGGATGCTGCACTTCTCTAATGGAGTGTAGTGTTCCTCCTCTGAGGTTAGAACAATGTGATGGTCGTGACCCAAGCCTTTGCATCCAACACCACATTTCTCCACCAGAGGGGGCTAGTATGCACCAGGTGCTGCCCTCCTGGTTACAGGGAGACTGGGGAACCAAGAGTTAGGGGAACCAGTTAGTGGGTGAGGGTGGAGGACTTACAATTTAGTTGCACTTTAAATTTCATATTTAATAAAAGGCCATTTTGGTCTTAAGGTCTTTGATCGTTCTTTGACTGACAGTGTAGTCAAGTCTTGGCACTGTGACCTCCCTCCTGGAGCGCAGATCCTGTGTGGGCCTGCATCGGATGGAGACACAGCCCTCGTGCCCCGGCCTTGGGATGAGGGGTAGGTTGTAGACAAGGAATGTCTCGACCCGGTCAAGGACCAGAACCAAGAAGGCCCGGAGCTTAAGAGTGTAGCTCCATAGCAAATCGATCCCCGGGTAGGATGCAGACAGAGCGGAGTATGCCACCTGTCCTCACCAGCTGATATATTCAGAGGGAGTCCGGCTGCAAGAGGGGTACCGGCCCCCGACACCCGACCTCGCTACTCCACGTCCTGGTCGGGAAAGCCCGGTAGGCCCTGAGGATCCCACCGGGTATCGGAAGGAGCGGAGCTGCCACCCTTACCCTTGTTCTGAGAGGAGCTCAGAGGGAGACCCGGCCTATTCGCACACACACGGACAGGAAAGGATTCGGTCTGTAGTTCAGGAACACTCTGGTGCAGGGTCCCGATTGAACGCTGGACTTACTCGGAGGTTGTCGGACCCCCGTCTCTGGTGACCGCAGGACTCCGCGGGGAGCAGGGAGTCGCCTTCCTTCTGCCATCTCTAAAGTGAGTAAAGCCTTGGAAGTTCACCCCTATGGCCTCCGGACTGTTTATTCTGCACCACACCGCGTGACGCGGCATCCGTTCTCCTCTACTACTACCCCCTCCATCCTGTCCCTCTGCCCTGAGGCCTTGCTCCGCCTGTGGGGAGTAGTAATAACTATGGCCACCATGCCTCAGCGGACTGCAGCGGCGCTGGTGGCCTTCACCAGGTGCCCCAGGTGGCGTAGTCGTAAATCAGCCACCCAACCCGGATAAGCCCACACCATCCTTTTTAAATGTGACGGCCCTGAGCACGGGTCAGGTCCGGGCCACAGCTGCACCCCATCTCTCCATCACAGGACCCGACTCCGAGTCCCCCATCTCCCAGGGTAAACAAAAGGGCTTTCGAGTAGAGGTGTCACACACTTGGTGCACTGGAAAGGTTATGGTCCAGAGGAAAGGATGTGGATTTCATCATCAGAGGTGAATGCCCCCAGGTTGGTTCGTGCATTCCACACCTCTTGTCCTGAGAAACCTGATTCTGAGTGTCCGGAGGCCAATCGTAGAAGGGGGGGTATTGTCATGGGTGTGTCAGGTGTAATAGACAGTCGCTCTGGATCTGGCTGTAGAAGGTCACTGCGTTTGACATTGGAGACATCTTCATAATCCTTCTTACTTTAAGACACAACGGTGACCTCCCTCCTGCTGCTGTTTGTCACACCCTTGCATGGGAGTTAAAAACTCTGTTTGCTCCAGGCAATTGCCGGTGATACTTCTTTGTACAGGCTTGGAGCACTAGCAGTCAGCTGGCGTCTTCTCTGGTGCCTTGGAGGACAGTTCGCGTTACTCCTCTGGTGTTTGCTCAAGCTAAGTTAATCCCCTTGGTTTGTCTACCTTGTTGTCTTTAGTTTGTAGTGGGGCCTGACCAATGCTCACCCCTCACCCTCCCTACCTAGGGCCAATCTCTAAGGTCATCCAGGGTTTAGGGTTCTGCTCAGCGATATGTGTGGAAACTATATAGGAACTGTAGGGTAGGCAGAGTGATATTAAATCTGCCTAGGGGTCTCCACTCCCCATTTCCCTAGTGTTTGGGCTTCTTCCCCCTCTTCCCTTCGTGTTGCACTTAGTCTTTCCCACACCTTGCGTGACAGTTGATTGGGCAGCGCTTCCCAGTACAGATGGACTATAACTGAGCAAAAAATTGAAAAAGTGGCTTATTTAATACTAAAGTCCCACATCTGTAATAGCCGCATAGCAGTTGCTCCCACCAACTAGCTAAAGTACATGCAAAACAGAAAACGGCACAAGTTGTTTTTCTTCATAATTTATCCAAAAATATTTCATCCAATATATTGTACAGTACAGACCAAAAGTTTGGACACACCTTCTCATTTAAAGATTTTTCTGTATTTTCATGACTATGAAAATTGTACATTCACACTGAAGGCATCAAAACTATAAATTAACACATGTGGAATTATATACTTAACAAAAAAGTGTGAAACAACTGAAAATATGTCTTATATTCTAGGTTCTTCAAAGTAGCCACCTTTTGCTTTGATGACTGCTTTGCACACTCTTGGCATTCTCTAGATGAGCTTCAAGAGGTAGTCACCAGAAATGGTCTTCCAACAATCTTGAAGGAGTTCCCAGAGATGCTTAGCACTTGTTGGCCCTTTTGCCTTCACTCTGCGGTCCAGCTCACCCCAAACCATCTCGATTGGGTTCAGGTCTGGTGACTGTGGAGGCCAGGTCATCTGGTGTAGCACCCCATCACTCTCCTTCTTGGTCAAATAGCCCTTACACAGCCTGGAGGTGTGTTTGGGGTCATTGTCCTGTTGAAAAATAAATGATGGTCCAACTAAACGCAAACCGGATGGAATAGCATGCCGCTGCAAGATGCTGTGGTAGCCATGCTGGTTCAGTATGCCGTCAATTATGAATAAATCCCCAACAGTGTCACCAGCAAAGCACCCCCACACCATCACACCTCCTCCTCCATGCTTCACGGTGGGAACCAGGCATGTAGCGTCCATCCGTTCACCTTTTCTGCGTCGCAGAAAGACACTTTGGTTGGAACCAAAGATCTCAAATTTGGACTCATCAGACCAAAGCACAGATTTCCACTGGTCTAATGTCCATTCCTTGTGTTCTTTAGCCCAAAGAAGTCTCTTCTGCTTGTTGTCTGTCCTTAGGAGTGGTTTTCTAGCAGCTATTTTACCATGAAGGCCTGCTGCACAAAGTCTCCTCTTAACAGTTGTTGTAGAGATGTGTCTGCTGCTAGAACTCTGTGTGGCATTGACCTGGTCTCTAATCTGAGCTGCTGTTAACCTGTGATTTCTGAGGCTGGTGACTCAGATAAACTTATCCTCAGAAGCAGAGGTGACTCTTGGTCTTCCTTTCCTGGGGCGGTCCTCATGTGAGCCAGTTTCTTTGTAGTGCTTGATGGTGTTTGCAACTGCACTTGGGGACACTTTCAAAGTTTTCCCAATTTTTCAGACTGACTGACCTTCATTTCTTAATGTAATGATGGCCACTCGTTTTTCTTTACTTAGCTGCTTTTTTCTTGCCATAATACAAATTCTAACAGTCTATTCAGTAGGACTATCAGCTGTGTATCCACCTGACTACTGCACAACACAACTGATGTTCCCAACCCCATTTTTAAGGCAAGAAATCCCACTTATTAAACCTGACAGGGCACACCTGTGAAGTGAAAACCATTTCCGGTGACTACCTCTTGAAGCTCATCAAGAGAATGCCAAGAGTGTGCAAAGCAGTCATCAAAGCAAAAGGTGGCTACTTTGAAGAACCTAGAATATAAGACATATTTTCAGTTGTTTCACACATTTTAGTTAAGTATATAATTCCACATGTGTTAATTCATAGTTTTGATGCCTTCAGTGTGAATGTACAATTTTCATAGTCATGAAAATACAGAAAAATCTTTAAATGAGAAGGTGTGTCCAAACTTTTGGTCTGTACTGTATATATAAGTAATAGACATAACTTTGCAGTATATTCACCACCGTGAACAAATCATCCAGCCTGCGGTCCAGGCTTGAGCAAGCTTCCGACCAGCAGACAAATCCTGGATGTGGGTGATCCCTGTGTAGACGTGCACTTCCAGTAAACTTTGCATCATACTTGAAAGAAATCTTCATGCTAATTTTTTTGGGTGTTTTTTTGGACCAAAGTTTTGTTCTATGTTTATTCCACTGATTTACCTTCTCTCTCTCTTATTCCCTGGATTTCAATTTGGATATTTGCTGCCTAATTCGCTGGTTAAGGATTTGTCATTGTCCCAATCTTCTGTGGGTTACACTGCTCTCAGTTCTCATCACAGGCAAGCAGCTACTCCATGGGTGCAATCCAGGGACCCTTGCAGAAAATACCAAATTCCGGTATAGAGGTAAAAGAGTAATTTTTAGGTAGCCATAAGGATTTGCCAAGCAGAGTAGCTAGAGCAAAGTCTGTCCGTAGTTGCCTTTTAGACTTGACAGATTCCTAACATCCAATGATATATGTACTGATGGTAGTTCTTTTGCTGTATGTATGTATTGATGGTGGTTGCGGTACTGTATTCATGTACTGATGATGATAGTGGTAATTTTCAGGAGCCATACGGATTTGCCAAACAGATTGGCTAGAGAAAAGTCTGTCCGTAGTTGCCTTTTAGACTTGACAGATTCCTAACATACATCCAGTGATATAGTATTCCAAAGAAGTAAAGGTTTTATTGTGCAACTTAGGTATGAAGCTGGAAAGCATCGTATAATAAAACTTATCAAGATATGGCAGGGAAATTCATGTTGAACAGTAATAACTAATTTTCATTACTAAATTATTTTAATTTCTCTGCTCTGGTCTTTTGCAGATGGGTCATTGAACACGAGCAAAATAAGAGCCAAATAACCTTTGTTCCCTTGTTAGGAATGCTGTGAAAAATAACAGAACGAAAAAGCAAACAGAGACCCCCTCCAAGAGCCATGTTTCTGTTGGCTGCAAAAATTCTGTATCACACATCAGCTGTGTCTGAGACTTGGAGGAGCCCCGGCCAAGTGGAATGAGAGGATCCGAGTGATAAACTGCACCTCTGAGATATATTACCCAAAATTTTATAGCTCGCTCGCACGCTACCACACCACAGACATAACTCCATGGGAATAATGCATGTGAACGTGAAAATAAACCACCAGAAATATTTTTTTTTTCTTGCCTATAACTCAAACTATTTTTTTAAGAAATTTAGAATATTTTTCAAATTCTACAGTAAATAACGATTTTGATGGACAACACTTAAGATTGAGTAATTAAAGGGTAACGATCTTTTTATTTCTTTTTCAGAAATTACAAATACAAGTGAACCTAAGCAACTTTGTAATATTTCTTATTAGAGAAATCTGCTTCTTTCTCCTCTTGGACTGATATTTTATTCATGGGTAAAATCTGTATTCAGTGAAGACAGACTTTCATATTACTGAGATAAGAGATGACAGTTGCAGTTGGTGCTCATAAAGTTCTATGAAGAATGGAGGCGCTAGAGGCAAACACAGACATTCTAGTGTCATTTCTCCTGAAATAACAGTTACTAAAACTGGACCTTCATGTTGTAAATAGTATGGCAGTGTATTGTGAAAGTGGGCTTCATAGCAGTTCTAACATGTAAGACACAGGGTGGCCCACGGCTACAATGGCAACTCTATTAGCACCTCGTGAGCGCATCACGCAGGGTACCAATGACTGTCAGAAGTGAAGGTCATCATGTTGAAGGATATTTTAAATTAATCTCTTGAAAGTGGTAGTGAAGAGGCCAAACTAGCTCAATGCGTATCAATTACAATCAGGTGCTCAGCTCCTAAGCCTGCTACATATAGTGGTACTGATGATGGTTCTGGTAATGTAGTCATGTACTGATTGTGATTCTGGTAATTTAGTCATATACTGATTCTGGTGCTGTAGCCATGTACTGATGGTGGTTTCAGTGCTGTTTTCATGTACTCATGATGGTTTTGTACTCATGTACTGATAGTGGTTCTGATGTTGTAGTCATGTACTGATGGTAGTTCTTTTGCTGTATTTATGTACTGATGGTGGTTCTGGTGCTGTATTTATGTACTGATGATGGTTCCGGTGTTGAATTCATGTACTGCTGGTGCTTCCGGTACTGTATTCATGTACGGATGGAGATAGTGGTGCTCTATTTAGCAAGGTTTTTATGGTCAGTGTAGATAACAACCGGGTGCAGAGCCCCCTCCAGCAGGTAGCGCCACTCCTCCAGCGCTAATTTGATGGCCAGCAGCTCTCGATCTCCTATAGAGTAGTTGCGCTCGGATGAGGAGAAGAGCTTGGAGAAGAAGCCACAGGTTACCATTCTCCCGGATGAGGATTTCTGGGTGAGCACTGCTCCGGCCCCAGAGGAGGAGGCATCAACCTCCAGGAAGAACTGCTTGTTACAATCCGGATGGTGTAGCACTGGAGCGGAGGAAAAGGCTTGTTTAAGGGAGACGAAGGCTTTCTCCGCCTCGGAAGACCACTCCCTGGGATTTACTCCTTTACGGATGAGAGCAAAGATAGGATAGTCCGGGAGGAAAAATGAGGAATGAAGAGGCGGTAATAGTTTGCGAAACCCAGAAACCGTTGAATCGCCTTCAATCCCTCAGGTCGGGGCCACTTTAAGACGGCAGACACCTTCTCGGGATCCATCCGCAGACCGGTCTCAGAAATGATATAACCAAGAAATGGCAAGGAGGTCTGCTCAAAGAGGCATTTCTCGTATTTAGCATACAGGCGATTCTTCCGGAGCCTCAGCAGAACCTGACAAACATCCCTCCGGTGTGAGGGAAGATCCGGGGAGAACACCAGGATGTCGTCCAGGTACACCACCACGCAGGAATACAGGAGATCTTGGAAGATGTCGTTAACTAGCTCCTGGAAGATGGCTGGGGCATTACAAAGACTGAAAGGCATCACACGGTATTCGTAGTGACCGTCCCAGGTGTTGAATGCCGTCTTCCACTCGTCTCCCTGATGAATCCGGACCAGATTGTACGCCCCCGAAGATCGAGCTTGGTGAAGATCTTCGCGCCTTTTTAGGTGGTCAAACAACTCCGAGATGAGAGGCAGGGGGTACTTATTTTTGATGGTAATCTGGTTTAGACCCCTATAGGCTATACAAGGACGAAGCGAGCCGTCTTTCTTCTTGACGAAGAAGAATCCTGCTCCAGCCGGAGGGGTGAATTTCTGGATAAATCCCCTAGCAAGATTTTCCTCAATGTACTCAGACATAGCACGGGTCTCGGCCAACGACAAGGGGTAGATTCGCCCGCGAGGAGGTGAAGCACCAGGTATTAGGTCGATGGGGCAATCATACAGCCTATGAGGTGGTAGTGTCTCAGCCTCCTTTTTGTCAAAGATGTCCACATAGGACCAGTAGGGTGCCGGCAGGCCAGGTAGGGTAGACGGGGGTCGAGCAGGATGAACCGGAGCCAGACAGGACTCATGGCATTCCTGACCCCAACGGAGCACTTCACCAGATCTCCAATTCAGGACGGGCTCATGTCTCTGTAACCAGGGCAGGCTAAGCAAGAGGGGATGAGAGAGACCAGACAGCACATGAAAGGAGATCTTCTCCGAGTGCAGCATTCCCACCTGAAGAGTTACAGGCTCAGTGACCAGCAAGATGGATCCCGGGAGGAGCTTCCCATCCACTGAGGAAACTGCCAAAGGTTCAGCCAGACGTATGGTAGGAATCTGATAACGCTCCACAATGACCTGTTGAATGAGATTCCCTGCGGCTCCGGAATCCAGAAAGGCAGTCTCGAAGAAGCAGGTCTCACCACTGGTGACAGAAACGGACAGAGTCAAGGACGGAGAGGAAGAACTCTTGCCTGGGACGATCTCTCCGAGCAGTCCTAGACACTGGAGTTTCCCGGTCTCACCGGGCAGGAACGGATCAGATGCTCTATACTGCCACAGTAGAAGCAACTCCACTCAGCGCGGTGTGTCTCCTGGCGAGACTTAACCATCTTGGCTTTGTCAATTTGCATTGTCTCTGGGGAAGTTACCTGGGGGATTGCTGGTTGCGAGACAGGCCTTTGGAAGGTTGGAGCGAGACGCGGAGGTCTTCTCTCCCGGGTCGTCTCCTTAGAACGTTCCAGAAAGCGGATGTCGATCCGGGTAGCTAAAGACATCAGGTCATCCAGGGGAGGAGGTATGTCTCGGCCGGCTAGCTCATCCTTGATCCGTCCGGAAAGGCCCTCCCAAAAGGTGGACACCAGTGCCTCATTATTCCAGGCCAGGTCAGATGCGAGGGTGCGGAAACGCATGGCATACTGTCCCACAGAGAGACTCCCTTGACGGAGTCGGAGAAGAGAGGAGGCAGTAGAAGATCTTCGTCCACCTTCAGAAAAGCTGCGAGGAAGGCCTGGATACCGGACACCAGAGGATCCCCTCTCTCCCACAGAGGGTTAGGCCACGCCAACGCCTCTCCGGTGAGTTGAGACATGATGAATGCCACCTTGGCCCGGTCGGAGATGAACTGGTGTGCCAGAAGTTCAAAGTGCAGCGTGTACTGATTTATGAAGCCCCGACATAGGACTGGGTCACCATCGAAACATGGAGGCGCAGAAAGCCGGGGACCAAAGCCGGGTGCCACAGCGCCACTGGGTTAGGTACCGCCGGAGTGGGTGCCGCTTGATTAGAGACGGACACCGACGGAGTGGACAGCGTGTCCAGGCCGAAGTTGACTGTCCGCAGATAGGACAGAATAGTCTCCTGTTGGGATCTCTGCCGAGAGACCTCCTGATACAAGTCAGAAAGCGAAGGAGCCTGGGAGCCACTGGATTCCATGGCCTGTGCAAACTGTTACGGGTTCGGGTGGTGGAACCTCTGTGCTTTGATGTAAGGAGGGACCAGAGGGGCGTAACTAAGTGCCTACTCAGACCGACCCAGGTCACACAGCGGCTTAGTCGACTCCGTGAACCAAGGAGGGATCGGGCAGGTGAACTAGGTGCCACTCTGTGACCGACAATGTGTGAGAGCAGGTGACTCCCACGGGTCAGGTGACAGGAGCTGACTGGTACAGCGGATAAGCATGGCTGGTAGGCAGGCGGGTGATCTGGGTAGACAAGCAGGCGGGTACGGCGGATAGCCAGACAGGTACTCCGGGTAAATGAGCAGGCGGACATGGCCGATAACTTGGCAGGTGCTCCGGGTAGGCAGGCAGGTGGGCACGGCAGGTAACTTGGCAGGTGCTCCGGGTTGCCAGGCTGGCGTGCACAGCTGGTAATCTGGCAGGTGCTCTGGGTTGGCAGACTGGTGGGCACGGCTGACAGACTGGCGGGTAGGACTGTTAGACAGACTGGCGGGCAGGACTGTTAGACAGACTGGCGGGTAAGGAACCTGAGGATTGAGGAGACTGTTAGCACACAAACAACAACATTGCACAGGCACCTCCATTTTGGAGGAGGTGCTTAATATAGGGGCAGTCCTCCTTCCATTGGCCGAGGACTCTTTAGGACGGCGCGCGCGGCCCCTTTAAGAGGGAGGGAGCGCGCGCGCCCTAAGCACAGAGCCCAGGAAGCTGCACACAGTGCGTGCCTTAGCAGCAGGAGAGCAGGAAGATGCCAGACCGGGACCGCGGCGGTGAGGGGAACAGCGTCTCTGCCCGGCAGGAGGCAGAGACGCTGATGCTACAACTGATGGCTAGAGATGAGAGAATAAGTTTGCAGGACCTTTGTCCATTGGGCACAACAGTATTCCATAGCCATCGGATGGAAGCCCTGAGAACCACCTCCTGCCTGCAGTCAGCTCCAGCCCATCTTTTGATTAGTTAACAAGGCGTGATGTTGCGTGTGCGTCACGTCACAACGACGTCTTTCCAAGCCGACTAACCAAAAAGAGGAGCCAGAACTGATGGCAGGTAGAAGATGGGTCACAGGGCTTCTGTCCGGCAAGGTCCTTCAAATCAATCTCTACTGGTGACCTTTAACTAAGTTATTTTTTATCTGTAGGCTGCTCTTCGTGGTCCATCTTGTATATCTTTTTTAGTTTGGCAGCTGTTCTACTACATTTTTGTGTTGAAGTGTGTATAGTACCTATCAATCACCCGTTTTCCCCTTTGACTTTGTTAAAATTTTTAGTTCAGTTGTCCATAACCTTTGGGCATCCATTTCTACTGGCATTAGTATTTTGACTAGAGCGGTATTAGTACTTTGGTTATATTGGCATTAGTATTTTGACTATACCGGCCTTAATATTTTGCCTAGACCAGCACAAATATTTTGGTTATATTGGCATTAGTATATTGGCCATACTGGCATTAGTAATGTCGCCATACTTGCATTAATATTTAGGATATATTGGCATATCTGCTTTGCCTTCTATGTTTGAAATCAACTACTTTTGAGCAAAGAGATAAAATGATCTAAAGTTAAAGTGGTTTATCTATTACTGAAAAACCATTATCCTTGAGACTGAAAAAATGCAATAAAATATTGGCGTCAGTCATGTGGCTTAGTGTATTATTATTATCATTTATTATTATAGTACTATTTATTCCATGGCGCTTTACATGTGAAAAAGGGGGTATACATAGCAAAAACCCTTACAATAATCTTAACAAAACGCGATGGCGACTGGTACAGGAGGAGAGAGGACCCTGCCCGCGAGGGCTCACAATCTGCGAGGAATGGGTGAGGATACAGTAGGTGAGGGTAGAGCTGGTCATGCGGCAATGTCATGGAGCTGTGGTACTACAGGTTGTAGGCTTGTCGGAAGAGGTGGGTCCTTTTGAAGGTTTCCAAGGTAGGCGAGAGTCTGGTGTGTTGGGTTAGAGAGTTCCAGAGTTGGGGGGATGCACCGGAGAAATCTTGTATGCGATTGTAGGAAGAGGAGATAAGAGGGAGTAGAGCAGGAGATCTTGTGAGGATCGGAGGTTGCGTGTAGGTATGTACCGGCAGACTAGGTCACAGAAGTATGGAGGAGACAGGTTGTGGATGGCTTTGTATGCCAAGGTTAGGGTTTTGAACTGGATTCTCTGGGCAATGGGGAGCGAGTGAAGGGATTGACAGAGGGGAGAGGCCGGGGATTAGCGAGGGGACAGGTGGATTAGTCGGACAGCAGAGTTTAGGATAGATTGGAGGGGGGCGAGAGTGTTGGAAGGGAGGCCACAGAGCAGGAGGTTGCAGTAGTCGAGGCAGGAGATGATGAGGGCATGCACTAGTGTTTTTGCAGAGTCTATGCTGAGAAATGCGTGGATGCGGGAGATGTTTTTGAGTTGGAGTCGGCAGGAAGTGGAAAGGGCTTGTGACGCGCCCAGGGGATGGGGACGACTCGGTACCCGGGCCTTTGCCTGGTTTGGGGATGTCGCGGTGGTCGGCTCCCGGGCCCGTACCCTGGGGTCACTCTTGAAAAAGGGGATTGGAACTTGGATAGAAATAAAAAAATAAAGTCAATAGTTTGTGACGCCACCTGTGGTACCTGGTAAGGGTTACCAGCGCTGCTGCAGACCTCCGGAGGGTGATGGGATGGCAGCTGGGATGTTTCTGCTCCCCACAGGCGCTTCGGGCCCCCGGGGCAGTGTGGAGCTTGTTGGTGGGTGGTGATGCTGGAGCTTGTAGTGCGGGGAGAGAGATGGCGCAGCTGAAATAATTGACGGAGGCAGTGCAGTGCAGTCATCCGAGCTTTACTCACAGTTCTTGTACAAGGTTCTCAGGTACACTGTACGGGTGTCCGCCTCCGCGTCGCACTGCGTTTACCAGACCAGGGGTTCAGCTCTTCCTCAGATATGTCATGAGCGCTTGACGGAACCCCGCTTTCTTTATGTTCCTAACTAGACCGACTTCCCGCGCTGGGTCTTCTCCCTCCTGCCCTGCGCTTCCCACACACTCAGTCCCGCTCGGGTGCTCTGAAGTCCCTCTGGGCAACCTGGAGTTCCCGGACCTGCTTGACCCTCACGGTGACTAGGATGAGACTGTGGCGACTGCACCATGGAAGTGCAGGAGCCTCCTGTTTTTCCAGCCGAGACCAAGAGTAACACGGCTGGTCCAGGGACCGGTCCCCTTCTTGCGGCCTGATCCCTCTGACACCTGGCAGATTCGGGGCGTACGGGTGCTGTCCTGCACTCACCGTACCCCCTGGGATCCCTTCTGTAGAACGGAGCCTTTTTCCTCTGCTCCCCTCCTGGGCCTCTATCACTAGGCCCCACTTGTGGAGCAGAGCTCCTGAAGAGACTCTCCTCCCCTTACTACTCACTGACTGTTCTCCACTGACTGACCTGTCTTGCCTAAGATGGCTTCCCCTTATATACCTCCTGCAATGGTGCTCCCCTATTCTGCTTCCTCCACCCACACCCACTACTGGTTCCCCCTACCTTTGGTTCCCTCCACTCCAGCCAGGGACAAGGTTCAGCAGGAAACACAGTGCATCTTGCCCTTCCAGCCGGCCTGGAGTAGTGTAGTGTTGAATGTGGGTGTTGGGGTTCCGAGCAGCACTTCCTCCTTACCTTGAGAGAAGGAGGCACCACACCTCTGGGTGAGGTGCAATACTTCTGTGGCGACTGAACCCTCAGGGGCGCCACACTCCCCCCTGGTAAAACACAGCACGTCCGCGGGTTGGAACTGAGCAAAAACACGGTATATTAGACATACAAATTTTTAGAATGCATTCGCATATAAGATTATAAACAAAACATTTCTTTGAACGTTACAGGTTATCAAAACATTATAGAACACTTTTCACTAGCATATACATTTTTCAAACATCTTGCAGTAAGATCCCAAACAGGGTGTCCATCTTACTGGTAAAGGTGCAAATCAAGCAGCATGAGGGACCCGTCCGCAAACCCCCAACGTAGGCCCTGGGCGTGGCTGCAGGGCATAAGTCATCCTGGTGCTGGACCACGTCTTCCGCCACGCCAAACGGGTTTTTATTCTGAGGTCACTTGGTTGCATTTATAAAACCAATAGAGGGCACTTTAAGAAGCGCAAACTATATACAAGGTCAGTCTTTGGCTGCTCACAGTTCTCCACCTGAAGTCTGTATACCCTGACGGGTAATTATACACACATAACTAAAGTTTCTGTTGGTACCCTTACGGGTAACTTATGTACAATGTTCAGTTCCACTTACTGTTATCTAGTAGTGGGATCCCCGCCGGGGGTACTTTTGATTTTTGCTGGCTGACCCAGGCGGGTCATCAGCCATGAACTGCGGGGGCCTGTCCTCCTCCTCCTCGACCACACGGTATACCTGGAGGGCATACCACCCGCGTTCCCCGAGGTGTCGAGTATAGGTGACACGGTCACCGGGGTACAAATTCCGGTCGGGATGGCCCTGCTCCAGATAGGGCTCAACATCCCGCCGGTTTACAAAGATATCCCTGTTGAAGTTGGGATCGCGGATGAAGCCCCACCCAGCCTTCAAGTCGAATTTCACGACCAGTCCCTCTTCACGGAGGCTGGGGTGGGCACATTCCGCCTGCCGGAGTTGGGCCTTCGCGGCTTTGTTCCGGGCCTCCATCTGCTCGCAGCGCGCCCGCTGGGTGCGCCGCTCCTTCTCCAGCTGTAGGAGCTACCGCCTACAGAACTCCTTTCTCTGCAGGGCTTGGGTTTGGGTCTCCTGCGGAAACCCCATCAGGTCCCCCCCCCCGGTTGTTCCAGCTAAACTCTTCTCCGCCGGGGCAGGCAACCGGGGGCGCTGGTGTCGGGAGTAGCGGGTGCTGCTGCTGGTCCTCAAACCTGGCGGACCAATCAAAGGAGGGCGTGCCGTACACCCATTCGGGTGCTGGAGGTGGCGGTTCTGGAGGGGAGCCGAGCAACGGGCCCATGAAGATGGCGCCCGGGGGTGGAGGTTCCGGGAGGGAGCCGAGCAGGAGGTCTTCGGAGTCAGCGGCCGGGGTTGGAGGTTCCGGGCTTAGCAGCTGCTCCAGGGGGTACATGGCGGGGTACGGGGAGTGCTGGTGTAGGAGGCCCAGGAGCAGGTCAGCGCTTGCAGCGCCCGGGACAGGGGAACTCTTCCTACCTGCTCCTGTGCTGCACACGGCCTCCTGGTGCTCATCTGGCTCCGCCGGGGCTTGAGCGCCGCTGATGGTACCCAGGGCTGGCTGCCGCCGAGCTGCTAACTTCTCCAGCAGCTCCTTCTTCCATCTGGCGACCGCTGCTTGCTGGGCCCATTCCACCTGCTGGTTCAACTCCAGGATTTCGCTCTGGAGGAACTCAGCATCCTCCGGGGAAAGTTGGTTTGTCCCTCCCTCCAGGGTGAGGGGAGGCACTTGCTGCTGCAGGCCAGAGGCGGAGGCTTGATCCTTGCTTCCCTCCATGCTGGATGCCGGGTGCGGTCTGTCTAGACTGGTGAAGACCACACCCTGTCTTCATTCCTTCTCTCCTCCTCCCCTCCCGTTTCGGGGGGCGGTCCCATGGCAGCCTGCTGTCGGTCACTCCCTGAGACGTCCTCCCTGCCTTGACGGACTCATCTATGCGGACAGTCACAGTTGCAAGGGGCAGGTTGTGCTTTTGGCGTCATTCTGGGACCCGGCCCACAATGGGAGGTTCCATATTGTTGTTGTTCATCACGCACATAATGGCGCCCGTTCTTCTGGGGCGGGCGCCACATTCAATGTTGAACAACAGTCCATATCAGGCACACAGTACCCGGTGGCAACGGGCACGAAATCCTGTTTGTGACGCTAGAAAGAGTATGACGCGCCCAGGGGATGGGGACGACTCGGTACCTTTGCCTGGTTTGGGGATGTCGCGGTGGTCGGCTCCCGGGCCCGTACCCTGGGGTCACGCTTGAAAAAGGGGATTGGAACTTGGATAGAAATAAAAAAATAAAGTCAATAGTTTGTGACTCTGCTCCCCTTACTACTCACTGACTGTTCTCCACTGACTGACCTGTCTTGCCTTAGATGGCTTCCCCTTATATAGCTCCTACAATGGAGCTCCCCTATTCTGCTTCCTCCACCCACACCCACTACTGGTTCCCCCTACCTTTGGTTCCCTCCACTCCAGCCAGGGACAGGGCTCAGCAGGAAACACAGTGCATCTGGCCCTTCCAGCTGGCCTGGAGTAGTGTAGTGTTGAATGTGGGTGTTGGGGTTCCGGGCAGCACTCCCTCCTTACCTGAGAGAAGGAGACACCACACCTCTGGGTGAGGTGCAGTACCTCTGTGGCGACTGAACCCTCAGGGATGCCACACTTGGATATGTGGTTAGAAGGAGAGATCAGAGTCCAGGGTTACCCCAAGGCAGCGAGCTTGCGGGACTAGGAAGAGTGGACAGCCATTGACGTTGATGGATAGGTCAGATGGGGCGGGTGAATGAGAAGGTGGAAAGATGATGAATTCTGTTTTTTCCATGATAAGTTTTTGTTAGAACCTTGCTGTTAGGTTTTTTTTCCTTTGCTGGTCACATGACCTTGTTGGCCTATTTAGTCCTGCTCCGCCCTTCTGGCTTTGCTGGACTTCATTGTATATCTACTTTCTAGCTAGCCTGTGCTCTGTATCTAACTCTGTTAGTTTGCTTGGTCTACGGACCTCTATGTTCTATCTATTTTGTTTGTTCGTCTGTCTGCTACTATTTCTGTTAGGAGGTGTCCCATATTCCTCCCAGTCCTTAGTACTTGTAGGGATTCCCTCCCCACATCTATAGGTCTCCGTACAGACTAGATTAGGACTTTAGCAGGTCTGATCGCAGGATCAGGTTCCCTGTTACATCGTAGGGATTCAGCTGAGTCCTATAGTAGGGACAGATCTCCTCTCTTTCCTTAGCTTTGGTAGCAGAACATAACTGTAAGTCCAGCCAGCAAATTCTCTAAGGAAAGATTTTTCTGTTCCATCATGGTGTCGGTTCAGGATTTGGCTCATCGCCTGCAGGGACTCTCTCTGGAGGTGGCCGAGCTCCGTCAGCACGTGAGTAACTGTCCTGGAGCACATTTCTTGGAGCCTAAGGTATGTTTGCCGGATTTATTTTTTGGTGAACACCGAGAATTTTTTTCATTTAAAAATGCTTGCTTATTGTATTTTCGTTTGAGACCTAAGTCCTCTGGGGATGAATCCCAGCGCGTAGGGTTCATAATGTCACTTTTGCGCAAAGAGCCTCAGGAGTGGGCCTTTTCTTTGCAACCTAGTGATTCATGCTTCAGATCAGTGGATAGTTTTTTTTCTGCTTTGGGACTATTATATGATGATCCTGACCATGTCGCATCAGCTGAGACTGAGTTGAGACGTTTAAAACAAGGATCGGGTAATGTGGAAAAATATTGTACACATTTTCGTCGTTGGTCCACTCAAACAGGGTGGAACGATTCTGCTCTGAAAAGTCTATTTCTTGCTGGGCTCAGTGAAAGGGTTAAAGACCTGTTAATTGCTTATCCTACACCTGAGGATTTGCAACAGGCTATGCAATTAGCTATACGGGTGGATAGAAGACTGCGTGCTAGGGTTAATGAGAGCAAATCCTCTGCTATGTCAGTTTCTGGTTATGATAATGTGTGTATTAACAGTGGTGAACCGATGGAGATTGGATCGGTGGCACCTCGCTCTCAAGAAAAAGACCGTCGTTTTTCGGAAGGCTTGTGTTTCTATTGCGGAAAATCTGGTCATTTGATTAAAGGCTGTGAGCTTCGTATGAAGAAAGAAAAAAAAATGGTCAGTCACGCCCGTATTGCCTGTTTAAATTCCAAGGGTGTATTTTTAGCTGCTTCCACGATTGCTCAGAAAAACTTGATGGAATTTCGGGTGTTTGTTGATTGCGGGTCTACACTGAATGTAATTGATGGGGGATTCGTGGAAAAACTCAATTTAAAACCTGAACCTTTATCATCCCCCATTGCTGTGGTTTCTGTGGATGGTTCCCCTTTGAAGAATATTACTCTCAAGGTCAGTGAATTTCCTCTCACTATTAATGGTGTTCACCATGAGAAATTGGATTTGGTAGTGTTGAATAACTTGCCTTCTCCAGTAATATTGGGTTTGCCCTGGTTAAAATTTCACAATCCTGTACTGGATTGGTCTACCAGTGAAATTAAATCCTGGAGCCATAAATGTTATGACAAGTGTTGTAACGGGCGTATTGCAGCTTTGGATAGGGGAGAATTGCCTGTTCCTATTCAGGATTTTTGGAGAGTTTTTTCTGAGAAAGAATCGCAGGTTTTGCCTCCCCATAGAGACTATGATTGTTCTATTGAATTTGTCCCTGGAGCGACTCTTCCTAAGAGTCGTTTATTTAACCTTACTATTCCTGAGAGGAAGGCTTTGGAGGAATACATACAGACAAGCTTGGCCGCCGGTCACATTAGGCCCTCTAAGTCTCCTGTGGCGGTTGGATTTTTTTTTGTAAAAAAAAAGGACGGCGGTTTACGTCCTTGTCTGGATTTTCGTGAGATTAACAAAATTACTGTACGCAATCCTTACCCACTGCCATTGATTCCTGATCTGTTTAACCAGTTATTGGGGGCCAAGTGGTTCTCTAAAATTGACCTTAAGGGGGCATACAATCTGTTGCGCATGAAGGAGGGTGATGAATGGAAGACTGCTTTTAACACTCCTGTGGGTCATTTTGAGAATCTGGTTATGCCTTTTGGTCTTACTAATGCTCCTGCATTTTTTCAGAATCTGATTAATGACATCCTTAGACCTTTGATCGGTAAAAATGTGGTTGTGTATTTGGATGACATTTTGATTTATTCGCCAGATCTGGAGTCTCATTGGCGGAGCGTGCGTGAGGTATTACAGTTATTAATGGACAATTCGCTTTTTGCTAAGCTGGAGAAATGTGAGTTCGCTGTACAGAGAATTAGTTTTTTGGGCTACATTATCTCCAGCAAAGGTTTTGAGATGGATCCGGTTAAGGTTCAGGCTGTGCAGGAATGGCCTAGGCCTATTGGTTTGAAATCGATACAGAGGTTTTTGGGTTTCGCCAATTACTATAGAAAGTTCATAAAAAATTTTTCTAGTATTGTCAAACCTCTGACTGATCTCACCAGGAAAGGTGCTGATGCGGTTCAGTGGTCTTCTGAGGCCATTGAAGCTTTTGTGTATCTCAAGGAGAGGTTCACCTCTGCTCCCATCCTTATGCAGCCTGATGTTACTAGGCCGTTTTTGGTTGAGGTTGATGCTTCCTCTGTGGGGGTTGGCGCAGTATTGTCTCAGGATAACGGGGATGGATTACATCCCTGTGCCTTTTTTTCAAAAAAATTTTCGGAGACTGAATTGAATTACGATATTGGTAATCGGGAATTATTGGCTATTAAACTCGCATTTGAACACTGGCGCCACTTCTTGGAAGGTGCGGAATTTCCCGTTCAGGTTCTTACGGATCATAAAAATCTGATATATCTTGATGCTGCCAAGCGCCTGAATGCCCGTCAGGCTAGGTGGGCACTGTTTTTCTCGCGGTTTAATTTCTCCGTTACTTACATCCCTGGTACTAAGAATGTTAAGGCGGATGCCTTGTCTCGCAGTTTTTCTCCCATAGTCGGTGCTGAGAAAGAGGAAAACATTTTACAAGAAGGTGTTGTGATAGCTGCTTTAGACTCCGTTTTGGAAGATGAGATTCTTAAAGCTCAGGAGAATGCCCCATCTAACACTCCTCATGGGAGGTTGTTTGTGCCTGGGACCTTTAGGAGAGATTTGTTTGTTGAGTGTCACGAATCTCGGTTGACAGGTTGGGAATTCATTTGTCGTTTTCGTCCGGATATCATCCTGAATCTAATGGCCAGACAGAAAGGAAAAACCAGGATGTTGAGCAGTTCTTGCGTTGTTTTGTGGCAGACAATCAAGAGGGGTGGTCTGAGTTTCTGCCACTTGCCGAATTTGCTCTGAACAATCATACATCTTCTTCTGCTGGTTGTTCGCCTTTTTTTTGTTGTTCTGGGAGACATCCGTCGTTTGGGTCGTTCTCCAAGTTGGGATCTGCCGTGCCTGAGGAGGAGAATTTTTCCGGTGATTTGGAAAGAGTTTGGACGGATGTGCGTGGTAATCTTCAGGAGGCCAACAGAAAATCTAAAGACTACTTTGATAGGAAACGACAGGAGGTTTTGTTCGCTGTTGGTGACATGGTTTGGTTGTCCTCTAGGAATCTGCGGTTGAGGATTCCTTCTAAGAAATTGGGTCCCAAGTTTGTAGGGCCCTTTAAGGTGCTTCAGGTTGTCAACCAATCTGCTGTTAGGTTGGAGGTTCCTACCTCCTGGAGAATTAATCCGGTCTTTCATGTCTCTCTGTTAAAAAAAGCTGTTGTGTCGGATGGTGACGCCTCTGCCTCTGTTCCTCCGGTGGTGGAGGACGGGGAATATGAAATTTCTCGCATCCTTGACTCTAGACGGTATAGAGGTAGTTTGCAGTATCTTGTGGCCTGGAAAGGTTTCGGACCCGAGGATAACTCTTGGGTGAGGTCAGATGATGTTTCCGCGTCCAGACTTATCAGAGCGTTTCACAGGAGATTTCCTGATAAGCCTGGTCCTAGGGGATCCGGAGGATCCTCTTAGAAGGGGGGGTACTGTTAGAACCTTGCTGTTAGATTTTTTTTCCTTTGCTGGTCACATGACCTTGTTGGCCTATTTAGTCCTGCTCCGCCCTTCTGGCTTTGCTGGACTTCATTGTATATCTACTTTCTAGCTAGCCTGTGCTCTGTATCTAACTCTGTTAGTTTGCTTGGTCTACGGACCTCTATGTTCTATCTATTTTGTTTGTTCGTCTGTCTGCTACTATTTCTGTTAGGAGGTGTCCCATATTCCTCCCAGTCCTTAGTACTTGTAGGGATTCCCTCCCCACATCTATAGGTCTCCGTACAGACTAGATTAGGACTTTAGCGGGTCTGATCGCAGGATCAGGTTCCCTGTTACATCGTAGGGATTCAGCTGAGTCCTATAGTAGGGACAGATCTCCTCTCTTTCCTTAGCTTTGGTTGCAGAACATAACAGTTTTAGAAATCCGGCAGAGAAGAAGGATGAGATAGCGGACAGACATTGTGGGATTCTGGTTAGTAGGGAGGAGATATCGGGTCCAAAGAGGTAGATCTGTGTGTCATCGGCGTAGACGTGATACTGAAAGCTGTGAGACTCTATGAGCTGTCCCAGGCCAAACGTGTAGATGGAGAAGAGCAGGGGTCCTAGAACTGAACCTTGGGGGACACTGACAGAAAGGGGGCGAGATGAGGAGGTGATGTGTGAGTGGGAGACGCTGAAATTCCTGTCTGTTAGGTATGAGGAGATCCAAGATAGGGCCAAGTCCATGATACCAAGAGATGAGAGGGTCTGTAGTAAGAGGGAAAAGTCGACTAGTAGGCACCCTTTCACACTGCTTCCTTCACCACATTCATTGGTCCCGTCGAGGCTTACGTCCAAACCCCGCACAATATGAGATTTCGGTGTATGAGCTCATGGTGCCATTGACTATAATGGTACCGACAGAGTCAACATGCGCTCTGTCATGCATCAATTTTGGACACCCAGACATAGTAGACTGTGTCTCAGTGTCTGTCTCCAGTAGGTGTATATGCCCGAAAATGATACATGAAAGAGCACATGTTGACTCTGTCGATGCCATTATAGTCAGGGGTGTATATAGAAATCATGGGACCCCATAGCAAAAGTTCTATTTGCCCCTCCTTCCCCCCCAAAATACCCCTTAATATTCGGCGTAGTCACAGAAGAGCATATCTCACAACTTTGCAACCCTTACAAAGTCATTTTCCTTCTATGTAGTCCTCCATACAGTATTATGGGCCCCACATAGTCCTCCGTACAGTATTATGGGCACCACATAGACCTTCATGCAGTATTATGGACACCACATAGTCCTTCATACAGTATTATCGTCCACACATAGTCCTCCATACAGTATTATGGGCCGCACATAGTCCTCCATACAGTATTATGGGCCCCACATAGTCCTCCATACAGTATAATGGCCCCACGTAGTCCTTCATACAGTATAATGGGCCCCACATAGTCCTCCATACAGTATAATGGTCCCACACAGTCCTCCATACAGTGTTATGGGCACCACATAGTCCTCCATACAGAATAAAGTGCCCCACATAGTCTTCCATTCAGTATAATGGGCCCCACATAGTCCTCCATACAGAATAATGGGCCCCACATAGTCCTCCATACTGTATAATGGGCCCCACATAGTCCTCCATACAGTATAATGGCCCCACATAGTCCTCCATACAGTATAATGGCCCCACATAGTCCTCCATACAGTATAATGGGCCTCACATAGTCCTCCGTACAATATTAAGGGCACCACATAGTTGTCCATACAGTATCATGGGCCCCATATAATGCTCCATACAGTATAATGGGCCACATATAGTGCTTGATTCAGTATTGTGGACCCCTCATAATACTCCATACTGAATAATGGGCCCCACATAGTGCTCCATACTGTATAATGGGCCCCACATAGTGCTCCATACAGAATAATGGGCCCCACATATTGCGCCATACAATATAATGGGCCCTACAGTATCATGGGCCCCATATAATGCTCCATACAGTATAATGGGCCCCATATAGTGCTCGATTCAGTACTGTGGACCCCACATAGGTATAATGGGCCCCACATGGTCCTACATACAGAATAATGGGCCCCACATAGTCCTCCATACAGAATAATGGACCCCACATAGTCCTCCATACTGTATAATGGGCCCCACATAGTCCTCCATACAGTATAATGGCCCCACATAGTCCTCCATACAGTATAATGGCCCCACATAGTCCTCCATACAGTATAATGGGCCTCACATAGTCCTCTGTACAGTATTACGGGCACCATATAGTTGTCCATACAGTATTATGGGCCCTATATAATGCTCCATACAGTATAATGGGCCCCATATAATGCTCCATACAGTATAATGGGCCCCATATAGTGCTCAATTCAGTACTGTGGACCCCACATAATCCTCCATACGGTATAATGGGCCCCACATGGTCCTCCATACAGAATAATGGGCCCTGCAAAGTACTCCATACAGAATGATGGGCCCCACATAGTGCTCCATACAGTATAATGGGCCCCACATAGTGCTCCATACAGTATAATGGGCCCCACATAGTCCTCCGTGCATTATTATAGGCCCCACAAAGTCCTCCGTACAGTATTATGGGCACCACATAGACCTTCATACAGTATTATGGACACCGCATAGTCCTTCATACAGTATTATGGTCCACACATAGTCCTCCATACAGTATTATGGGCCCCACATAGTCCTTCCCATACAGTATAATGGCCCCACATAGTCCTTCATGCAAAATAATGGGCCCCACATAGTCCTCCATACAGAATAATGGGCCCCACATAGTCCTCCGTACAGTATAATGGGCACCACATAGTCCTCCATACAGTATTACGGGCACCACATAGTTGTCCATACAGTATTATGGGCCCCATATAATGCTCCATACAGTATAATGGGCCACATATAGTGCTTGATTCAGTATTGTGGACCCCTCATAGTACTCCATACTGAATAATGGGCCCCACATAGTGCTCCATACTGTATAATGGGCCCCACATAGTGCTCCATACAGAATAATGGGCCCCACATATTGCGCCATACAATATAATGGGCCCTATATGTTGCTAGATACAGAATAATGGGCCCCATATATTGCTCCATACAGTATAATGGACCCCATATAGTGCTCCATACAGTATGATGGGCACCATATAATGCTCCATACAGTATGATGGGCCCCATATAATGCTCCATACAGTATGATGGGCCCCATATAGTGCTCCATACAGTTTAATATGCCCCCTATATTGCTCCATATAGTATAATAGGTCCCCTATATTGTCCCATACAGTATGATGGGCCCTCTATATTGCTCCATACAGTATGATGAGCCCCATATAATGCTCCATACAGTATAATGAACCCCCTATATTGCTCCATACAGTATGATGGGAACCATATAATGCTCCATACAGAAAAAAAGAAACAAATACTCACCTCCCCCCGTTGCCCCACTTTTCCGGTCTTTGCAGCGCATCTTCTGACCCTCTGCACTGCTCAGCACAAAGGAAACAAGCCCTCACACAAGAACGAGCCCTCACACACGAAACGAGCCCTAACACAGGGAACGAGCCCTCACACAAGGAACGAGTCCTCACGGAAAGAATGAGTCTTCCCACAGGAAACGAGCCCTCATGCAGGGAATGAGTCCTCCCACAGGAAACGAGCTCTCATGCAAGGAACGAATCCTTCCACAGGAAACGAGCCCTCATGCAAGGAACGAGCCCTCATGCAGGAAGCGAGTCCTCACACAGGAAACGAGCCTTCACACAGGAAACGAGCCCTCACACAGGAAACAAGCTCTCACACAGGAAATGAGCCCTCACACAGGGAACGAGCTCTCACACAGGGAACTAGTCCTCACACAGCGAGCGAGCCCTCACACAGGGAACTAGTCCTCACACAGGTAACGAGCCCTAAAGCAAGGAATGAGTCCTCCTACAGGGAACAAGCCCTCCCACAGGAAAGGAGCCCTCACGTAGGAAACAAGCCCTCACACAGTAAATGAGCCCTCACACAAGGAACGAGCCCGCACACAAGGAGGGAGACCTCACACAGGGAACGAGCCCTCACACAGGAAACGAGTTCTCACACAGGAAACGAGTCCTCAAGTAGGAAATTAGCCCTCATACAGGAAATGAGCCCTCACACAAGAACAAGCCCTCACACAGTAAACGAGCCCTCACACAAGGAACGAGTCCTCCCACAGGAAATGAGCTCTCACGCAAGGAATGAGTCCTCCCACAGGAAGTGAGCCTCCACGCAAGAAATGAGTCCTCCCACAGGAAACGAGCCCTCATGCATGGAACGAGTCTTGACGCAAGGAACGAGCCCTCACACAGGAAACGAGCCCTCACACAGGAAACGAGCCCTCACACAAGGAACGAGCCCTCACAAAGGAAACCAGTCCTCACGTAGGAAACGAGCCCTCACACAGAGAATGAGCCCTCATACAAGAAACGAACCCTCACACAAGAACGAGCCCTCACACAGTAAACGAGCCCTCACACAAGGAACGAGCCCTCACACAAGGAACGAGTCCTCCCACAGGAAGTGAGCCCTCATGCAAGGAACGAGTCTTCACGCAAGGAACAAGCCCTCACACAAGGAACGAGCCCTCACACAGGAAATGAGCCCTCACACAGGAAACGAGCCCTCACACAGGAAATGAGCCCTCACACAGAAAACGAGCCCTCACACAAGGAAATGAGCCCTCACACAGGAAACGAGCCCTCACACAAGAAATGAGCCCTCACACAGGGAACTAGTCCTCACAAAGGGAATGAGCCCTCACACAAGGAACGAGCCCTCACACAGGAAACAAGCCCTCAA